>NW_027509201.1:392500-400000 GCF_051911475.1 Siphateles boraxobius | reverse complement strand
CTACCTCAGAGTTCTACATCCTTCCTGACCTGTCCAGTGTGCCACAGGGAATTCCGGGCTCGGATTGGCCTCTTTAGCCATCTGCGCACGCATCAAAACCCAACAAAATGACAAACGTGCCATGGTCATCATCAACTTTTTTGATGGACGAACAAGAAGTGTGTGAGAGAGTGAGTGTGTGTGTGTGTGTGTGTGCGCGCGCGCGTGTGTGTGTGTGTGTGTGTGAGTGTGTGTGTGTGTGTGCGTGTGTGTGAGTGAGTGAGTGTGTGTGAGTGTGAGTGTGTGAAGTATTTGTTTCACACGATTGCATCCATTAGACACATCAGAAAAACATCAGGAATGTTGCTGTGAAAACTGCATAGCAACACCCTGGCAACCATTGGAGTGCATTGTGACTTGTGCATCGTAAGCCTATTATATTTTATTGTATATATTATATCATATTTTGTTTAAACTGTAACAGTCTGGTTATTTCTTGAACTCTATTAGGTGCTAGTTACACTTTTCACCTTTCAGTTCTTGTGTTGGGCAGTTAAAATATAAATATGATGAGCAGACAGTTTATCTTGACATATATGAATATTTAGAGCCAATTATTGCAAATCCCATTTGTGCTCAAAGCGGGTTTAACCTCATTCAGAAATGCACAAATGTAGCATGAAGGGGTTTTAATTGAATATGTCGTTTATCTGATATGAATCAGTACTGATTCTCTCATATTCTGATGTTGAACATTAGAGTCGTATGTTAAATAGTTGCTGATAATTTCATCATGTTTATAGCGTTCAGGTCTGGCTGTTAACGTCGGATTATTTGTGCTTTTGTTATTGTGTTCTGATAAAATTACTTCTCAGCACAGAGATTTAATCCATTAACACATTTACACACAGCACACACACACACACGCACATTTGCAGAATAACTAATACACACCCACAGAACATGCGCTTGTATGGGAAACACAATTTCAGACTGGCAAAAAAAATAAAAACTGATTGAAAAATTATTTTCAACAGAGGTGCAAATTAACTGTCGAGGTTAAATATATATTACTTTTTCACGACAATAACTAATCAAACGTGAGCCGGCAGGCGTCGGGTTCTGGCTTAGTTATGGCACTCGCCTCATATTAACATGAATTGATTTTACTACAATTTTTCCATAACGCAGCAATCCGTCAAAGTCGTCGTTCTGACAGACAATCAGACCGGACTTCTCCCGAGGATTTCCCAGCGCTAATATAATGTGTCCTGTCTCTGGTCGTGCCGGAGAAACGCTCCGATCAATCAAGCTCCGGCTCGGATGCGGGGAGAGTGATAAATGCTGGGGTGTGTAGCAGTCGTCGTCTCTCTCTCAAATTATTACTGTCCTTCTGTCTTTTCTACTTCATGCAAACGTCCTTCGGCTGTGAGACGCTCGGAGAAAAATAGACATATTTTTGTTTGCATTTCAGATCAAATTGTACATTAGAAAAATACATGTTCCCTCTGAAGCAAACACAACTACGGGAAAAGAAAATACAGCGTCATTTAATGTCTGAATGTCAAAGCATTAAATGCAAAATATCAACGCAAGGGTTTATTATAACAAGAAGCACAAACACACTTTACAAAACATTTGACAAATCGGTCAGACTGTCGCTTAATGTGAATGTCAGTGTCTTGTGTTTGCACTCAATTTTTCTTCATCTGGTGTTTTAGTGTGTTTTTTTGTGGACGTGTGAAGTCAGTTGCCACAATATACAAATAAAATGCTGTTCTTTTGAACTTTTTATTCATCAAAGACACCGAAAAAAATACAATGCATCTCGGTTTCCAAAAAATATTAACCGTTTTCAACATTGATAATAATCATGAATGTTTCTTGATCATCAAATCATCATTTTATAATGATTTCTGAAGGATCATGTGACACACAAGATATATTCATATATATATTCACATAGAAAACAGCTGTTTTACATTGGAATAATATTCCACAGTTTTTGCTGGTTTTACTGTAATTTTGATTAAATAAGGAAAGCCAAAACCTTTGAATAGTAGTATATATTTAAGATTTTTACTTTTTAATGAATTAAAATAGCATATTTTTTGTCAGTGGATGGATATTAGTCATGTAGGCATATTTGCTTGTATTTTATTTAGGATGAGAGATGGAGAAATACACAAGAGGTTGTGTTTGTGATGATCTTTTAAAATCAACATGAAATCAAAGGACCGTTTTAAGTTCTTAATGCATGTTTCTGGTTTTATTTTGAGTGATTCATCATGATAGTCTCTGTGATCGTTCATTCAAGGGAAGATCTTGAGAGTCTATCCTGATATTTAACAGCCATTTTCATAATCCAATAATTTCATAATGGATAAAATCAAATCCCACCCTATAATTTTTCTGTAACACTGTACAATAAGGTTCATTAGTTAACATTAGTAAATGTATTAACCAACAGGAACTAACCATGAGCAATACATTTGTTACAGTATTTATTAATATTTGTTAATGTTAGTTAATAAAAATACAGCTGATCATTGTTCATGTTAGTTCACAGTGCAACATTTGATTTTAATAACGTATTAGTAAATGTTGAAATTAATATTAACTAAGATTAATAAATGCTGTAGAAGTATTGTTCATTCTTAGTTAATGTTAACTAATGAACCGTATTGTAGTGTTACCAGTTTTTCTCATTGAATCTCCTGTTTCACTAGGAAATGCATCAGATTATTGAAGCTAATTTTTTTGAAAAATGCATTGCAAGTTGACTTTAAAACTTTTTGTTATTTATGTTTTATGTTTTATAGTCATATAGTCTTAAGTTTGACTTCAGCAAATTTGTATTCACCGCTGTAAACGACACATGACTTCAGTGAAATGCACAGCAAAAGGTTGTTATGTGATGGACAGTGTGAAACCTCCTTTGATACATGCTCTTCCTCATCTCTGATCCCAGTGTCCTGCCCTTTTGATTCATTTGCATGATCTTGTCAGAATCCCACTTCACAAGAGACGGGACTGACCCGTCCTGCCACTCAGTGTCAATATCTGACACGTTTGAAGACACAAATCAATGTTTTAAGAGTGGAAGGGCAGAGAGCATATCCATGTTTTGAGAATCTGCTAGGTTTATGCTTTTTGTTGAGTATCATCATTTTTATTCAGAGACCAAAACTGAGCAAAAATATGCAATTTAATGCGACTGCTGATATGATGAAATTCTGATGGCTTGTGATGTAAGTCAATGAGTGCGTTTGCATGCACATTATTAAACCCATAATGCTTAATAAGCCAACTATAACGCTTAGATCAGGGGTCTCCAACACGTCGCTCGCGAGCTACAGTAGCTCGTGGCCTGATTGGAGGTAACTCGCCAAGGGGCCGTTCACATATCGTGTCTTTTGCGTGATCATGTTCGTTATTTCAAATGTAGAAAGCTCATAATTGAAGCGCCGCGCTCATTTTTTCCAGGCGCAGCGAGATGAAAAAATCCATTAGCTACTCAAACTTCTTTGTCATTGTGGAGAACGCAGTGCATGGTTGCATAGCAACGACAGACGCCACGGGAAAATCCGACCGAATTTTACTATCAATAATGAAAGATAAGTTAATGTGCATTGTAAACGTCTGTAATTTATATTTTTTTGACTCATTTTTTTTATAAAAATGTTTTAAAGGCTGAAATATGCAAGGTTTCTTTTTATAAATCTTTTTTTTTCAAAACTTTTTTTGAACTTTTAGGCTACATGTTAGTAGATAACATGTCGCAAAACACTCCTTTAAAATCTAGCCATCATTTGTAATGTTGTTATTTTAATGTTTATGTAAACAAAAAGTGCATATTAATGCTTTTCATGCCATTTCATCTCTAGTTAAGATGCACTATGAAATCAACTATAAGTGTTTTTACAGTATAATATGCAAAGTACAATTTTCTATAAAAAATAGGCCTATATCTGATTCTTTTCTTTTCTCTGACATTTAAGGGTGACATATATAGGCCTACAAAAACTCTTTTAGGTCTAAAACAGTTTAGATAGTTGTTAATATGAGAGTTATGAGACATTATTTAAGAGATTTAAGTATTGTATTACATGAGTAGCTCTCGGACACTATATTTTTTAAAAAGTAGCTCTCAAATGAAAAAAGGTTGGAGACCCTGGCTTAGATCCACAGAAGACGAAGATGATTATAAACGAACATAAGATTTATTATGAACTTTAGAATAACAAGCCAACATACGAAACAGTGGCTAGAGCTCAAACAACAACCGACCATGAACTGAAGGACTAAAGGAACTTAAATCGTGGTACAAGCAAGGTTAATATGGAGACTAAGGAGGACTAATTATATCAGTAACCATGACAACTAATAAGTGGCGGGAAACTAGACAAAGGAAACACATGTGACTGAATGAAAACAAAACACACTGAACGTGACTGTGACACAGACAGTGTGTGTGTGGTCATGTAAATGCGTTAAACCGTTTTCCTTTATCATTGTAATTTCATAAACGGTTAAAGAATAAACCGAACGATTTTTGTCTCTAGACCGATTTCTCCCGGCAAGTAAACATGTGATGTGTGTCAGGAATGTGTGCTTATACGATGGATTTAAGTGCATCGAGTGTTTCGGGGTAGGTTGGAGAAATATATCTTAAACACTGACTTTTTCTTGACTCAAGAAATATAAAAAAAGGACAAGTGGTACCGTTAAATATACTCTAGGGTTTTTAATGCTTTATTTATCATCACAACTCGCATAATAAACTGAGTGAAATACATGGATGCTTATGAAATCGGGTTATTTCAATAAACTGATTTTTGGTAGTTATCAGCGTATTGTGTGCATGTAAATATGGGCATGCAGTATAGCAGATATTACATAAAATGCATATAAATATCAATATCAATATCTGCCAATAATATGTCTTAGTAAGATGATATTTAAATGCATGTAGTTTCAAAACATATACAGGGTCCTTCTCAAAAAATGTGCATATTGTGATAAAGTTCATTATTTTCCATAATGTAATGATAAAAATTAAACTTTATATATTTTAGATTCATTGCACAACAACTGAAATATTTCAGGTCTTTTATTGTTTTAATACTGATGATTTTGGCATACAGCTCATGAAAACCCAAAATTCCTATCTCAAAAAATTAGCATATCATGAAAAGGGTCTCTAAACGAGCTATTAACCTAATCATCTGAATCAACTAATTAACTCTAAACACCTGCAAAAGATTCCTGAGGCTTTTAAAAACTCTCAGCCTGTTTCATTACTCAAAACCGCAATCATGGGTAAGACTGCCGACCTGACTGCTGTCCAGAAGGCCATCATTGACACCCTCAAGCAAGAGGGTAAGACACAGAAAGAAATTTCTGAACAAATAGGCTGTTCCCAGAGTGCTGTATCAAGGCACCTCAGTGGGAAGTCTGTGGGTTTGTTCAGAAATGTCTTTCTGTGTCTTACCCTCTTGCTTGAGGGTGTCAATGATGGCCTTCTGGACAGCAGTCAGGTCGGCAGTCTTACCCATGATTGTGGTTTTGAGTAATGAAACACCATTTCAGTTGGTGTGCAATGAATCTATAATATATGAAAGTTTAATTTGTATTATTACATTATAGAAAATAATGAACTTTATCACAATATGCTAATTTTTTGAGAAGGACCTGTAATGTAATGCAATACAATTGAGAGATGAAGAAAATAAACCTTCCGTAGGGCCTGATGATCATGTATTTCATAAAATAATTTATTGATAATCAAGGAAACTGAAGTTGCTTCAGTCCAATAAGTGTTCATTACTGACAATATCAATATAAACATTACTGACAATATCAATATAAAAATCAGCAGAAAGACGAGTGAAGCACGAGCTGAAGGTGGACGTTGTACAATTATACAGGTTTTTACTTGATAAAACCAAGGGCGTAGGTTTAGGGGGGGGCGCTGGGTACTAGTCCCAATCAATATTTTGAGATGACAAATTTGTCCCCACCAATATTTAGCAAGCTCCTTTGAACTGGTAGTTTGATATTTGCGCTGCTATTTGGATCGATTCCAACGGCCAGGACGACGACAGTACAAGATACGCCGTAATTTGATTGGCGGCGGGTTATCTGACGGGCAGGTTACACGCGCGGGCCGGGACTACTTTTTGTGCTTGCACTCACTGGCAGCGAGCGGGTGGTGTGTGCGTGTGTGCGCGCGTGACGACGCCGATGGTAAGTTACCAGGGCTGTCTCTCTGCCTGCCATATACAAAGGCCAGAGTAAAACATTTTAATATTCCGTTTTTTGCCCCTTTTTGTACTTTGTAGATCAGCTATGTCACCCAAGAAGAAGAAAGGGGACATACGAAGCTTTTTCATAAAGCAGAGTGTAAGTAGGCAAAAATAACTAGCCACACAAATAACTAGCAGTATCAGTGACTGACCAGGCTTTCAGATGCAGATTCTACTGTGGAAAATAGTATTAACTGGTGATCCTGGTTACCCAGGATATTGTTACAGTTAAACCTAGCTTCTGCAATCTTTCAAGGTTAGGAGCATTAATTAGGGGTGTGCAGCACGGATAGACTCATAGAAGTTGCGCTATCATGATAGAATGCTACGAAGTCACTGAATGTTAATTAGCCTACCTTAACTTAGAATCTTGCAGTCATAAACAGTGGATCATCTGAGACATTTTTCGTTTCTACATTCTGTTTATGTAATGTATTTGTGAGTGTAGCCTCCTTGCTAGACACATGTGCTGGAAAAACATGTTGGCAATGTTAAAAAGGCGAAAGTTAACACTGTTGGTTATTCAAATATAATGAATCATTACTTGATTGATAATATCCAAATAACAATATCTGGTAGGAGGGTTTAACTTGCTAGCCATAGGATAGACTACAAAATTAATTAACCATTTTGTATGCAGGAAAGACCGCATCAAACCACAACAGATTTACATTTATTCATTTAGCAGACACTTTTTATCCAAAGCGACTTACAATTGAGAACAATAGAAGCAGTAAACCTAGGATAACAATATGCAAGTTTTATGACCCTTCCCAGTTTAATCTAATGGACTTTTTTTTTAAGAATAGAATGGGGGGAGGGGGGGGGGGGGGGTGGATGTCCCCACCAAAGCTGAGACCAAACCTACGCCCATGGATAAAACAGTCGAAACAATCAGACGGCAGAAGGACTGGAGGAGATTGTGTGCAAATTTCATGCATTCGTATCATCATGCATTGATTACTGTAATTCTTTATATACAGGTATCTCACATGGGTCATTTATCTTGTTTACAATTAGTGCAAAATGCTGCGGCCAGACTTTTAACTTGTACAAAGAAGAGAGAGAGAGAATTACTCCAGTTCTGCTTCTTTACCTGTAAAATTCGGAATTGAGTTTAAGGTTTATTGATGGTTTTGCCAAGAAATATAGTTTGACATCTTATCAAAACCCCGGAAATTTGAGATCTTCTAGTCAGATGATTCTTCATATT
>NW_027509201.1:375000-385000 GCF_051911475.1 Siphateles boraxobius | reverse complement strand
ATATTTCAGCTGGACTGAAGCAGGTTTACTTTATTTTATTATCACAATCATTTATTATGAGTATCAAATATGATCATCAGGCTTTTTATTTTTTCATCTCTCAATCATAATTGTATTTCATTTCATTATATGTTTTAAAACTACAGATCATAAAACTAAGCATTTAAATATCATCTTACTAAGACGGATTATTGGCAGATCAAAATCAAATCAAATCCTTTTATTGTCACACAACCATATACACAAGTGCAACAGTGGGTGAAATTCTTAGGTGCAGTTCCGAGCAACATAGCAGTATGACACGATGTGACGAAAACAATTACAGCAAACATCAGATTACATAGATTACACATCTAATGTGCGCACAATTACTCACAGTACCATATACCATATACCATATAAGCATATACCATATACACTAACAGTACCATATACACTAACAGAACAATAAATAATATACAATGTACAATATACAACAGTTTACAATATACAACAATATACAATATACAACAATTTACAATATACAACAGTATACAAAAAAACAAAAAGAGGTAATTATACATAGAATAGATACTCGTAAGGTGCAAATATATATATATATATATATATATATATATATATATATATATATATATATATATTATGTAAATGCAGTAGGTTATATTGTGCTGTGTTGACAGTTAGAATGTTTATGGTTATTGATCATGAGGGATCAAGAGTTTAGAAATCTAATTACTTGTGGGAAGAAGCTGTCATGGAGTCGGCTGGTGTGTGTCCTGATGCTGCGGTACCGCCGGCCTGAGGGTAGCAGTGAGAGCAGCCCATGGCTCGGGTGGCTAGAGTCTCTGATGATCCTCCGAGCTTTCTTCACACACCGCCTGGCATAAATATCCTGGAGGGAGGGAAGCTCACCTCCGATGATACGGCTGGCAGTGCGCACCACCCTTCGCAAGGCTTTGCGGTTACGGCTGGTAGTATTGCCATACCAGGCAGTGATGCAGCCAGTCAGGATGCTCTCGACGGTGCTGGTGTAGAACTGTGTGAGGATGTGGCGGTTCATTCCAAACTTCCTCATTGATATTGATATTTATATGCATTTTATTTCAGTATCTGCTGTACTGTTATACAGATCTCATTGATTTACATTACAAGCATAAGAATATAATCTTACGTTTTGTTGCATATAAATATCATCATCTGCACCAAATTGCATATTTTTGCTCTGAATAAAATTGAGTTTTTTTTCCTGCTCCTAAAATCTATTTTCAGACTATTATTTCACTCGTCAGGCTTTACAGGGTTAAGGATGTATTCTCTGAACGAATCTTCTCAAGTAAACGGATCTTGTTTTAAGGATGTTGTTTAATGGCAGAGAAAGTGAATTTAATCTCTTGATCTTAGTGAGATTTCATTAGTTTTCTCCCGCAGCTAGTCTTGTGTTTATCCTGGATTGATGTGTGTGTGACGGTGTGTTCGTCCTGCTCTCTGTCCAGCAGTGTGTCTGTGTGTGTGTGTGTGTGTGTGTGTGTGAAGCGTGTTTTTTTTCAGGAAAATCATTACAAGTGTAGTTGAAGAAGCATCACACACACACACACACACACACACACACACACACACACACACACACACACACACACACACACACACACACACACACAGACACACACAGACACACAATCACAGCAGGACGTACAGACTGGTACGGATCCAACTTGCATCTTTCTTCTTCTAAATCCCACATTTTCTCCACGTTCTCCAGTGCTGTTTTATAAAACTGCATCTTAACCTCATAATTTCTGCATAGGCAACAAACAGTTTCTCACAATTGATGCCAAGAGAGTTTGAGCTTAATTTTATAAATGTTTATATAACATTTTTATCAATAGCTTTTAGTATTTGATGAAATATTTGTGTTGCTGATACATATTTCATTGAAATAATTTAATTTAATATATTGTCGGCTGCACATCATGATTGTGAGTCTCCCGTACCTCCACATCCCAAAACTGCTGTATTGAATTGAGATCTGGTGACTTTGAGTCCATTCATGTTGAAGAAACCAGTTTGAGATGATTTGAGCTTTGTGTCGTGTGTGTTATCCATCACGTGGAAGAGGGTCCACTGTGGTCATGAAGAGATGGACATGTTCAGCATGTTTAAATGATGCTCTGTTGGTACTAAGAGGCTCAACGTATGCCAAGAAAATATATAACACACACCATTACACCAGCAGAAGCCTGAAACTATAATACAAGGCAGGATTGATTCATGCTTTCCTGCCGTTTACACCGATCTCTGACCCAACCGTCTAAATTTTGCATAAATCCAGACTCATCAAACAGTTTTCAAAACTTCTCTAGTCCAGTTTTGGTGAATTATAGCTTCAGTTTGCTGTTCTCATCTGACGTGTGTGTGTGTGTGTGTGTGTGTATGTTTTGTGATTTATTTGGACAGAAATTTGTATAATGGCATGTGTATTACACTGGTATTACAACATGAACGTGATTTACAAGGACATTGTCTGAGTCCTCGTATTTCAAATGGCTTTAAAAACATACTAAACTGTTTTAGTAAATATGTAAAACTGCATAAAGTTTTCTGTCATGGGTAGGTTTAGGGGTAGGGTGTGTGTGTGTGTGTGTGTGTGTGTGTGTGTGTGTGTGTGTGTGTGTGTGTGTGTGTGTGTGTGTGTGTGTGTCTGTGTGTGTGTGTGTGTTTGTGTGTTTGTGTGAGTGAGTGATGGGTAGGTTTAGGGGTTGTGTGTGTGTGTGTGTGTGTGTGTGTGTGTGTGTGTGTGTGTGTGTGTGTGTGTGTGTGTGTGTGTGTGTGTGTGTGTGTGTGTGTGTGTGTGTGTGTGTGTGTGTGTGTGTGTGTGTGTGTGTGTGATAGGTAGGTTTAGGGTTAGTGTAAGGGGACAGAATATACAGTTTGTACAGTATAAAAACCATTACGCCTATGGAATGTCCTCACAAGTATAGCAAAACAAACCTGTGTGTGTGTGTGTGTATGTGTGTGTGTGTGTGTGTGTGTGTGTGTGTGTGTGTGTGTGTGTGTGTGTGTGTGTGTGTGTGTGTGTGTGTGTGTGTGTGTGTGTGTGTGTGTGTGTGTGCTGCTGCTTTAGCTAGTTTGCTTGAAGGTTGGTCGTGTTCAGAGACTCTTCTGCACATCGGCTGTAACCAGTGATTATCTGAGTGACTGTTGTCTTTCTCTCAGCTGAACCAGTCTGGTTATTCTCCTCTGAACTCTGACCTCTGACCTCTGACACTGGATATCTCCTCTTTTAACCCTAGAGATGGTCGTGTGTTAAAATCCCAGTAGATCAGCAGATTAAGCCCGTCTGGCTCCAACAACCATTTAACGTTCAAAGTCACTTAAATCTTGTTCTTCCTCATTATGATGATCAGTTTGAACATTAGCTGATCATATTGACTATGAATGTCTCAACATGTCTAAAAGCATTGAGTTGCTGCCATGTGATTGGCTGATTAGATATTTGCGTTACAGGCAGTTGAAGAGGTGTATCTAATAAAGCGGCCAGTGAGTGTATAATGAGATTTAAGTATTTTGAATCATGCATTTTGCGTTTGTATTGAAATTCAGCACTGAAACGTTTATCAATGAATAATTTGTCTTTGAACTTGTAGGTTAAAAGCATCAGTCTCTGATGCCTTAAAATGCTGTCTAGGTAGGTTTTAGAACAGAGACACACACACACACACACACACACACACACACACACACACACACACACACACACACACACACACACACACACACACACACACACACACACACACACACACACACACACACACACACACACATACATACACACACACACACACACACACATTCAAGTGGCATATGAATGGACAATAACAGGGCAATTGCATTGGGCTTTTGGGAGCCACACTTTTGAACATTCCCAGCAGGTGTGATTGGAGTGTGACGTGTGTGTGTGTGTGTGTGTGTGTGTGTGTGTGTGTGTGTGTGTGTGTGTGTGTGTGTGTGATGAGTTTGGGAAGGAGAGTCCTCCATAAGGAGAGACAATGAAGCAAGCCAGGAATATAGTTTAATTTAGTCTGACATTGTATTACAGTACCGTTGAGTATTACACACACACACACACACACACACACACACACACACACACACACACACACACACATTAACGCCTGCATCGCACCACATTCACACCTGTAAGAGGTGAAACTGCAGTCAGTCTGTCGTCTGAACAAACCTCCACGTTTGAGGCTTGTTTATGGATGTAAGACTGTTTGATTTTTAATTGAAATACCAGAATTTATCTTGGCATGTTGGTCCATGTTGGTAATTCATTTTGAATATGAATTATATACTGTATATGTAATATATTTTAAATATTTGGCTGGAAGACTAGTTTTGTGCTCACTTTGGATCCACAGCAGAAGATATTTTAATGGAGTCTCTAATTTAAGCCTTAGTAGTAAAAGTGTTGCTATGATTGGATTGATTTCCAGGAATCGGCTCTTATGCGTTCAGTGATTTGAATGCGTCAGAAACTCTAGTGTTTGTTTTAGTTTTTGTTTGGCGTCTCTGTTATCTGGGATCTGGGATTTGTGATCTGGGATCTGGGATCTGTTATCTGGGATTTGGGATCTGGGATTTGGGATCTGGGATTTGTGATCTGGGATTTGTGATCTGGGATTTGTGATCTGGGATCTGGTTCCTCCTTCAGTGGGATTTTTCCAGTGCTTTTATCATTCAGAAGTTGAACGTGTGCAACACACTCTCCTCAACACACATGATTTGACAAATCATTCATGTCTGGAGAACAAACACTGCATTCTGTTTTGAATTATTTATGTTTTTGAATATCAGTGAAGACCAGAATTTTTATTTTTTTATTTTATTTATATATTAAAAAAAATATTTTGAATATTGCCAAAGACTGGAAAATATTGTCATAATAAAACATAATATATATTTTATATTTTAGCTAATTTATTTAGAGTGTTATTCATTTGGTAGTTTTAATGTTTATTTTATGTTTTTGAATTTGATCAAAGACTGTAAAATAGTTCAATGTTTTGTTTTAGATATTTAGTTTTTTTGCTTTTGAATATCTTGGTATTTATTTATGAAACTTTTGTTTAATTGTTATATATATATATATATATATATATATATATATATATATATATATATATATATATATTATATTATATTTGTATATACTTTTTAGCTATTATTTATTAATTAAAATTTTAAGGAATTATTTTGTTTTTATTTATTAAATATTTATTGATTTACTTATTTTCTATTTATTTTATTCAATTCTTAAATTTTGTATCCTTTTGATTATCATCAGACCAGTAAATATTTCGGCCCTATTAGTAAATATATGTAAATGTATAGTAAATATATGTTAATATATGTAAATATTACAGACCACTAATATTTATTTATTTACTTCTTAATTATTTAATTTATGTTTTTCAAAATCATCAAAGTCAGAAAAATGTTGATTTATTTCCTTATTTTTATTTATTTTATTTAATTATTTCATTTTTTATGCTTTTGAATATCATCACACCAGAAAATATTTGATATAATGTTTTAAATATTATTTATTTGTTTATTTAATTATTTATGTATTTTAATATTATAAAAGTCAGAAAAATATTTCTTTATAAAAAAATAATTTATAAAAAAAATTTTTTAAGCTTTTGAATATCATTAAAGATCAGACAATATTTCGATAAAATGTTTTAGCTATTATTTATTTGTTTATTTAATTATTTAATTAATGTTTTTTAATATCATAAAAGTCAGAAAAAATATTTCTTTATAAAAAATTTAAAAAAAATATGAAAAAAAATTAAGCTTTTGAATATCATTAAAGACCAGAAAATATTTGTATATAATGTTTTGGCTACACCTCCAGATCTCCCGCCACCTGTGTCCTGTCCTCTCATTATTAGTCTCAGTGCTCATGCTCCATCATGGGGATTCGGTGTCTCCATCACAGGGTCACAGTAGAGGAGACCAGCGCCTCTTTCTAGCGTTTTGAGTGATTACTGAAGCCGTCCCGGAGAACACAGAGGAGATAAAAAATGTCGGCTCATCAACAATGATCCACCAAGGACCTTCGGCCCTCTTCTCAGTCTGGTCTCCCTTTAATACTTCAGAACACAAGGTCAAGCTCTCGAACACATCCACACACACACACACATTGACACATCACTGTCCTTATTCTGAATCATCAGAAAGGCTTATGATTAGTGTTTTGCATGAGCTCTGCATATGTTGAAAAGGTTTTGCGCTTCTGAAGGTTGTGTGTTGCTGGTCAGGAGTGTGTGGTGTGTTGAAAGCAGCTGGTGAGAGCGAGTGAATGTGAAGTCATGGTGTGAAGTTGAGAGAAAGTGCCAACAGGAATAATGTAGTGTTTAATCAGCTCTGAGTTCAGTGGAAAGGCTTCACTGCATCAAACATAGCTACAGTTACGCAGGACTTAAACACAGAAGATTTTTATTAATAATTATGTTTGAGAAATGAACGCCAAGTGGTTTAATGCATTGATTCCCTAAGTTACACACACATCAGTAAATCTGAATTATTATTATAATTTTTTTAGCCTTATCATATTTTGGGTCAAGTGTTCATCCAGTATCTTTTTATAGGACATATTTCTGTTTTCTTTCTCTTAAAAAATTACCAGGAAAAACAAACAAACTGAAAAACAATCATAAGATTTATTTTTCATTTTTAATTTTTTTTTTTTGAATATCATCACAGACTGGAAAATAGTTTTATTTATTTTTATTTATATCATTTTAATAATTTTATATGATTTTGTTGTATAATTATAATACTTTTATGATTTTAAATATTAATGATTGGACACATTTATTTATTTATTTATTTATTGAATGTAATGAAAGCCTGGAAAAAATTTGATATTATATTTTAATTTTAATTATGTAATTATTTAAATACATTTATTTAAAAAAAAACGTAATTATTCTTTAACTAAGCCACCTTTTTTATCAACACCAAATCCAAAATTAATATTTTTTAGCATCATTATTTGAGTCAAGAGTTGTACTTCTAGTATTTTTTTATAGGTTATGTTAGGGCTGCAGGATTCTGGATAAATTGAGTATAGTTTTTTGCTTGTTTTGTTTAAAATAGAGATTATGGTCTCAAAATGTTAATTGCTGCAGTCTATTTTTTTTAAAAATGAATGAATGTGAGTGAATGATTCAATGACTCACTCATAAAAACTTGTTTCATTACTGGGTGAATCTGCGTTTTTGAACAAATCTCTTGAACGAATCAATCAAATACAAATGCATTTTTAACACTCACTTGTCGCCCCCTACTGGTGCAACAATTAACTATCTTTATTTCAAGTGTAAAGTTGCTTTTTAAGAAAATGATTTACTATATTTTGGTCGCTACCGTAGACACATGTGTTTATACACGAGCTTCTGTACTTCTTAGACAGAAATAATGATACTGTGTGTTTGTAAGCACTGTTTGTGAAGCTGTTTCATGACAACAGCTCTATAATAATATTAATAATAATAGACAGAGCCAAATCGTTGTAATTTATAATTAAGATCTCGAGGGCGTTTGAATCGTGCAGCTCTAATATCATAGTTTCAGGTGTTTCTTCTAAAAATCCTCAGGAGAAATTAGTTGTCACTAGATGTCTTACAGTAACACAAATGTACAGTAGCTTAAACGTTTTGGTTTTGGAGGAATTTGATGAGAAATGTTTGAGAATTCTGATATTTTATTGCAGAATTTTGATGACATTGATCAGTTATTGAGATATTACCTGTGGCTGTTTAGGAGGAAAGACTGAGATATTAAATCTCTTTTTCTTTGATGCAGAAAATGTCAAATGCACTATTTATGGCGACTTGACATTTGTTTTAAGATAGCTAGAGCGCTTTAGCTGGAGTTTAGCTTTCCATTATTTATGGAAAAATGATGATCTTCAGACTTACACTGACATAATCACTCTCTGAAGAATATTATACAGTACATTTTACAATAATAATAGTTTTTGGCATTCTTTGTGGTCTGCATTTTACAATATTAATGATTTTTTAAAATTATACAGGCATTTTTTGTCGGCTTTACATTTACATAGAAAAAAGTGTTTAATATGTTGTGAAGTGTTCAGACCAGTGTTATTTTAGCATCATTCTAGTTTTTAGTAATATTGTGAATGTTTTGTATTTACTTTTTTCAAATATTTTTTATATTGCATTTTTTTTTATATTTTAGTTAAAATTGTAGTAGCCTAATTTTGTTGTATGTTTTTGAAATTTTTGAAGTCTATATAGTTTTATTATTTTTTATTTCCGTTTTAATAATTTATATAGAACATCAAGTTAAACTAAATGAAAATAAATGTTGCTTTGTCAACTATACAGTATAAGTTTTTGTATTTTGTTATATTTATTTTATTTCATGCTTTTAGTTTTAGTTCAGTATAATAACCCTGGTTCATACTTCAGACTGTTATGAGCAGGGTCTTAAAAAGTATTAAAAGTTGATAAATCAATTTAGAGAAAATTAAGGCCCTTAACAAGTATTAAAAAGTCTTAAATGCCATTTTCCAAGGTATTCAATTTTGTATCATCTTTTCGCTATGTATATTTGTCCATAAAGTATAAAGTTTGCCTGAATTTAAACATTGCATCGACGAAATAGTGGGGTTCTGTGTAGTTTATGTGGAATCCTGCTAGATATGACGTCATCTGTTACCGCGCGATGGCGCATATGTCCCGTACCCGATTTTTTTTTTCACAGGATGGTAGGGGAAGACTCATGAATATTCATTAGGGAACTCATCCCTGATTGGTCTTAACCCGAGTGACTGGTAGGTTTAGGGGCGGGGTTAGGGGTAGGTCATCAGACCCCCAGTGACGGGTAGGTTTAGGGGCGGTGTTAGATCATCAGACCAATCAGGCATGAGTTCCCTAATGAATATTCATGAGTCTTCCCCTACCTTCCTGTGAAAAAAAATATCGCGTCCCGTACGCACGGTTGTTAAACAACATCGTTGACTAATAGGGAAATTAAATATACGCAACAAGCTTAAGTTGCATCTTAAGGTTTTCTTTCAGTTGAAAACATTAAACAATATGTGTAAACAAAAAATTTAAAGAAGCATTTAAGATCAATCAGTAGCCTACGAAAGGTGAAAAACGCTAATAAAACAGACCGTTCCACTTATCGTACAGAACAAAGGTATACACTCGAGTCAACATAATATTTATCTTGTTTATATTGTTTCACTTTCATGTTGAGAAAAACAATAATATTCACATGCTCGAGTAGAAAACGCGCTGCCGCTGACAGACGAGCGACAGATAACAAAGTTTCTAACAGCACTTCGCGTTTTCTGTTACGGACTGCTCCTTTAACGAAACTTAAAGGAAGCATATGTGTCAGAATCATTTTGCTATCAGTTAAGTTATCATCTCGCTCACTCGGATTCAGCTGCGTTACTGCAGTCGTCAATACATTGATGGACAGCTGTCTTTCCTCATTCGTCTGCTGTTTGGATTTCGTGTGATTTCTCATTGTGGTGGTGATATTATAACTCAGTATCATTAATTAATTTGATTAAAAGTAATTCCGTTTTGTAATATCATTTAGTAATATCATTTTCATCCAAGTAATTCCAAACTTCACGAGGCTGACGACGACATGTGATCAAATACAATCAACACGCTCCACAGCGCCACCCAGTGTATTTAATTATAACTGCGAGTAAGTGATTGGGATTTATCATGGATTCACAGCATTTACTGCCAGCAAAGCAACGTAGTAAAATTCGAATAGTATTTTATTTTTTCGAATAATAATTACAGATCAAATATTCGTTTACTGACACTCTGCTCTGGTGCATCAAATCCAGCACTCAGTGGCAATCACAGGTGAACTGTCTGACCATCAGGTGTTTGTCATGAGAAGTGTACCACAAAAGAGCTATGGT
>NW_027509201.1:360000-370000 GCF_051911475.1 Siphateles boraxobius | reverse complement strand
ATAACCTATATTAATTATTTTTTCCCTACACACCAGTGTGAATACTGATATTTTTGTTATTGCATTTCAAATAGGGCGAATTAATAGTAGTAGTGGGAAGTTCGGATCATTTTACTGACTCGAATCTTTGAGTCTCGTTCAGCAAAAAGAACGAATCTTTTTTCGAGTCATTTCGTTCATTTCAGCATAATATAATTAAAATGGCATGTTAAATATCCCAACACATCTAGTACTTACGAAAATATTGATTACATTTGTAAAAAGAATAAAAATAAACTATAGGGTAATGCAGCCAAAGCCAAATTATAAGAAACCGAAATGTTTTATTAATTGATTAGTTGTTGGGTCTTAAGTTCAGGCTATTGCAGTCTGATTCTGTTAGTTCACCTCACCTCCTGATCCGAGACCTTCTTTCCTTTGCAACTTCATATTTATCAGGTTAGTTCTCCTCTCGTGTCTCGAGACATTAGCTGTCGACTCGCCAGTGTCTGACTCGGATCTGTCTGCTGGGCCGACCGTGCCGTGTGTGATACAGCAGGGCCGGAAAGAGAAATGATTAGTTCATCTTTCGAGTCTCGAGTTCGGGTTCGACCGGGTCCGAGTCTTTCGTTCTTCCTGTCAGTCCATAGAGACTATGCTGTCAGTACCGGAAAGAGAAATGATTAGTTCATCTCTCGAGTCTCGAGTTCGGGTTCGAGACATTTCGTTCTTCCTGTCAGTCCATAGAGGCTATGCTGTCAGTAGCGGAAAGAGAAAGGATTAGTTCATTTTCTTCGAGTCTCGAGTTCGGGTTCGAGTCTTTCGTTCTTCCTGTCAGTCCATATAGGCTATGCTGTCAGTACCGGACAGAGAAAGGATTAGTTCATTTTCTTCGAGTCTCGAGTTCGGGTTTTAAATCCTTCGTTCTTTTGTCACGTGGCCGCTGTTATCTCGCATCAAATACAACATTATATTCGTATTATTGACTGCGTCTGAATGTATATTGTTTTATATTTAGGAATTAAAATACAAAATATGTGCAAAACATTATCTGTAAAATAAAAGTTCCATCTTATATTGTCCCTGTCCTTCTCTTTTCTAAATGTTTCTTGTGCATCTGTGGTATGTTTTATTATATATTATACATTAATTAAGTACTATTATATTTAATACCTTAACTATGTGCTTGTTTGTAAAAAGGTTGTAAATTAGTAGGCTATTCAATACGGTGACAAGTCACGTGACAAAAGAACGAAGGACTCAAACCCGAAGACTCGAAAAAATGAACTAATCATTTCTCTTTCCGGTACTGACAGCATAGCCTCTATTGGACTGACAGGAAGAACGAAAGACTCGGACCCGGCCGAACCCGAACTCGAGACTCGAAAGATGAACTAATCAATTCTCTTTCCGGTACTGACAGCATAGTCTCTATGGACTGACAGGAAGAACGAAAGACTCGGACCCGTCCCGAACCCGAAGACTCGAGAGAGAGGAACTAATCATTTCTGTTTCCAGTAAAGATTCAGAACCCATATGTTGCGCAATGCGCATGCGCGGTCGACACAAAATGAACGAATCACTCTCTGAGACAACTCGGTAGTCCCGAGTCATATTAAAGATTCGTTCAAAATGAACGAATCGTTCATGAACGACACATCACTAATTAATAGGCTACTCCTAGGCTTACGTTTTTAAATTACAAATGGCCTACTGATGTTTTTGTTATAGTATTTTGAATATTATAGTAATAAACATACTGTTTGTTTAAAAACAAAATATTTTGTCATCCTTGCTGCAAGCTTAAAAGAGCGACAAATATCATTAAATGTGAAGGCGGCCCTAAAATATTTTCTTGGGAAAAAGGGGGTCTCAGACAAAAAAAGGTTGGGAACCACTGGTGTAAATCTACCTAAATATATGTTCATCTAGTCTTGTCTGTTTTCCCCGTTGTGTTTCAGGCATACAGTACGATCATTTCCCTCTCAGCGCTTCATATCAGCTCACGAACCCAACATAGTCACGATCACTCACGATAGAGAGAGATATTTATAGCATCCGTCCAAGTACATGCTTTTGTCATTCAGATTGAATTCTCACGAGTCCTCCATCCACTACCTGGCGATGCGGCTGTTATGAAATTATGAGGATTCAGGGAAAAGGAATGTTTTATCGATTCTGTTCTCCTGTTGTATTAATTGTGTTGGTGATTGTGGCGACAGGAACAGGGAACGACTGAAGATCCGGTTTCACACACTCGTGTTTCTGTCTGACTCTCTCAGACCTCATGAAATGATTCATGGTAAAACTCTTTAAAGATGGATATTGTTTCAGAGCATCAGATAAAGGCTCGCTGCCTTTTATACATCTCACAGAACTCAGGAGTGAAACTGCTTCACTTTTGAGGAAGAACTAGTTTGCCAAAGTTTAAGGTTACACTTCATTTTACACTTCATTTTTTTCTTAAAACCCTCATCCTTCCCTCATGGGTCAAAATGACCTGAAGCCATAAAATTATACGTAATTTTTTTTTTGTCCAGAAAGCTTATTTTATTTCATTTTGTTTATTTTTTTCTTCTTTTTTCTAAAGCATATTTTTGGGAGATTTTTTGTTATATTGTTGTTGATTTACCTTTAAATTACTATATTTGATCAAAACATAATAAATACATAGTAATTTAAGCACATTCCTCACATTGTGAAAATAATAATAATATAACATGATATTTCATGACTCTAGATGGCCTTATATCTCTTTATGGGGCAAATGTTCCGCTGGGTCCTAAAGTCAGTCAACTTCAGTGTGCATTCAGATACACATGTAGACATTATAAAATAGTTTTTTTTTTTGGTAAAGTTTTAACATTTGCAGTTTGAATTTTGAGTATTTTTTAGGTTTTTCTACTTTTTTTAAATTTCAACCACAAAACTCCTCGAATCCATTCCAATTTACTGAATCCATTTTTGTGTGTATTCGTGGTTTGAGTGTGACAGAAGTCATGGGGTCTTGGACTCCTCCAATGAACACTCAATTTTTCAAATTTGTACAAAAAAAAATTTGACCCGAGGGAGGATGAGGGTTAAAGTTGTAAATAAAACAAAGATTATTATAGTCTTTCCACTGCAAATTTTGACATTTTATTTATTGTTGCCTAGCATTTCTTTGCAATTATTTGTGAAATTTAATAGCGATTTCTGAATGTAAATTCTACACCAAATTTCTTTCAGTCCAGTGGCATGACATATTTTTTGTTTTATTTGAGATTTCCATGAGCAGAACTGCGTACTACTATCTGTACGTTTCCACTAATTTCTAGCTCCTGATTTCGGATTCAGATGCAGAAGAAAATGTGCCAGATCTGGTTTTCTACATGACCGGTTTGATAAGACACGACAAGACAAAGCCCTGTAATTAAATTTCTGTTGGCTACAGAAGAAATGAAACTGCACATACTGTTAATTTTATCCCTGCTATAAGGTTTTTTAAATTAGTTGAAGAGAGAGCGTTTAATAAGGAGTTGGACAGATGCAATCAACTTTTTGTACCGTTTTATTTTCCCCTGAACTCATTTAGTTTCGTGATCATTGTTCCCTGGAAGTGCAGCTTGTGACTAATTACTCTTTATAATAAAACATCTTGAAACTGTTAAGAGACTTCATGAGCCTCAGGCACTGATGAAACTATCTATCTATCTATCTATCTATCTATCTATCTATCTATCTATCTATCTATCTATCTATCTATCTATCTATCTATCTATCTATCTATCTATCTATCTATCTATCCATCCATCCATCAGTCCTTCCATCCATCCATCCATCCATCCAACCATCCATCAGTCCATCCGTCCGTCCATCCATTCATCCATCCATCCCTCCATCCATCCATCAGTCCATCAGTCCATCCGTCCGTCCATCTATCCATCCATCCATCCATCCATCCATCCATCAGTCCATCCGTCTATCCATCCATCCATCCATCCATCCCTCCATCCATCCATCAGTCCATCAGTCCATCCGTCCATCCATCCGTCCATCTATCCATCCATCCATCCATCAGTCCATCCATCCTTCCATCCATCCATCAGTCCATCCGTCCATCCATCCATCCATCCATCCATCCATCCATCCATCCATCCATCCATCCATCCATCCATCCATCAGTCCATCCGTCCGTCCATCCATCCATCCATCCATCCATCCCTCCATCCATCCTTCCATCCATCCATCAGTCCATCCATCAATCCATCTGTCCATCCATCCATCCATCCATCAGTCCATCCATCCATCCATCCATCTGTCCATCCATCAGTCCATCCATCCATCCATCCATCCATCCATCAGTCCATCCAACCTTCCATCCATCAGTCCATCCTTCCTTCCATCCATCCATCAGTCCATCCATCCACCCATTCATCTGTCCATCCATCCATCCATCTGTCCATCCATCCATCCATCAGTCAGTCCATCCATCCTTCCATCCATTCATCAGTCCATCCATCCATCCATCCATCCATCCATCCATCAGTCCTTCCATCCATCCATCCACCCATCCTTCCATCCATCCATCCATCCATCCTTCCATCCATCCATCAGTCCATCCATCCTTCCATCCATTCATCAGTCCATCCATCCATCCATCAGTCCATCAGTCCATCCATCCTTCCATCCATCCATCCATCCATCAGTCCATCCATCCTTCCATCCATCCATCAGTCCATCCATCCTTCCATCCATTCATCAGTCCGTCCATCCATCCATCAGTCCATCCATCTGTCCATCCATCCATCCATCCATCCATCCATCAGTCCTTCCATTCATCCATCCATCCATCCATCAGTCCATCCGTCCATCCATCCATCAGTCCATCCATCCATCAGTCCACCTGTCCATCCATCCATCCATCTGTCCATCCATCCATCCATCCATCCTTCCATCCATCCATCAGTCCATCCATCCATCCGTCCTTCTGTCCATCCATCCATCCATCCATCCTTCCATCAGTCCCTCCATCCTTCCATCCATTCATCAGTCCATCCATCCATTCATCAGTCCATTCATCCTTCCATCCATCCAACAGTCCATCCATCAGTCCATCCATCCGTCCAAACATCCATCCATCCATCAGTCCTTCCATCCATCCATCCATCCATCCATCCATCCCTCCATCCATCCATCAGTCCATCAGTCCATCCGTCCATCCATCCGTCCATCTATCCATCCATCCATCCATCAGTCCATCCATCCTTCCATCCATCCATCAGTCCATCCGTCCATCCATCCATCCATCCATCCATCAGTCCATCCGTCCGTCCATCCATCCATCCATCCCTCCATCCATCCATCCTTCCATCCATCCATCAGTCCATCCATCAATCCATCTGTCCATCCATCCATCCATCCATCAGTCCATCCATCCATCCATCCATCTGTCCATCCATCCATCCATCCATCAGTCCATCCATCCATCCATCCATCCATCAGTCCATCCAACCTTCCATCCATCAGTCCATCCTTCCTTCCATCCATCCATCAGTCCATCCATCCACCCATTCATCTGTCCATCCATCCATCCATCTGTCCATCCATCCATCCATCCATCCATCAGTCAGTCCATCCATCCTTCCATCCATTCATCAGTCCATCCATCCATCCATCCATCCATCCATCCATCCATCCATCAGTCCTTCCATCCATCCATCCACCCATCCTTCCATCCATCCATCCATCCATCCATCCTTCCATCCATCCATCAGTCCATCCATCCTTCCATCCATTCATCAGTCCATCCATCCATCCATCAGTCCATCAGTCCATCCATCCTTCCATCCATCCATCCATCCATCCATCAGTCCATCCATCCTTCCATCCATCCATCAGTCCATCCATCCTTCCATCCATTCATCAGTCCGTCCATCCATCCATCAGTCCATCCATCTGTCCATCCATCCATCCATCCATCCATCCATCCATCCATCCATCAGTCCTTCCATTCATCCATCCATCCATCCATCAGTCCATCCGTCCATCCATCCATCAGTCCATCCATCCATCAGTCCACCTGTCCATCCATCCATCCATCCATCTGTCCATCCATCCATCCATCCTTCCATCCATCCATCAGTCCATCCATCCATCCGTCCTTCTGTCCATCCATCCATCCATCCATCCTTCCATCAGTCCCTCCATCCTTCCATCCATTCATCAGTCCATCCATCCATTCATCAGTCCATCCATCCTTCCATCCATCCAACAGTCCATCCATCAGTCCATCCATCCGTCCAAACATCCATCCATCCATCAGTCCTTCCATCCATCCATCCATCCATCCATCCATCCATCCATCAGTCCAACCATCCATCTGTCCATCCATCCATCCATCCATCAGTCCATCCATCCTTCCATCCATCCATCAGTCCATCCATCCATCCATCTGTCCTTCCATCCATCCATACATCCATCCATCCATCAGTCCATCGGTCCATCCATCCATCAGTCCATCCATCCGTCCATCCATCCGTCCATCCATCCATCCATCTGTCCATCCATCAGTCAATCCATCCTTCCATCCATCCATCCATCCATCCATCCATCCAGCCATCCATCAGTCCATCCATCAGTCAATCCATCCTTCCATCCATCCATCCATCCATCCATCCATCCATCCATCCATCCATCCATCCATCTGTCCATCCATCAGTCAATCCATCCTTCCATCCATCCATCCATCCATCCATCCATCCATCCATCCATCCATCCATCCAGCCATCCATCAGTCCATCCATCCGTCCATCATCCATCCATCAGTCCTTCCATCCATCCATCCGTCCATCCATCCATCCATCAGTCCTTCCGTCCATCCATCCGTCCATCCATCCATCCATCAGTCCATCCGTCCATCCATCCAACAGTCCATCCATCCGTCCGTCCGTCCACCCATCCATCCATCAGTCCATCCATCCATCCTCTCATCAATCCATCCATCAGTCCATCCGTCCGTCTGTCCATCCATCCATCCATCCATCCATCAGTCCTTCCATCCAT
Source organism: Siphateles boraxobius (assembly GCF_051911475.1). Lineage (NCBI taxonomy): Eukaryota > Metazoa > Chordata > Actinopteri > Cypriniformes > Leuciscidae > Siphateles > Siphateles boraxobius. The sequence goes on along the minus strand of NW_027509201.1, from coordinate 362,977 downwards.
CCATCCATCCATCTGTCCATCCATCCATCCATCAGTCCATCCATCCATCCATCCATCAGTCCATCCATCCATCCATCAGTCCATCCATCCATCCATTTATCTATCCATCTATCCATTTATCAATCCATCTATCCATTTATCCATCCATCCATCCATCGTTCTTTCTGTCCGTCAATCTATCTATCCATCCTTCCGTCCATCCGTCCGTCTGTCTGTCTACAAATTTTATATGTACTTTCTTACATTCAAACTCATCTTGTTTTCTACTTAAGTTCTGAATAGTGCTCGCCCCTACAGCCTAGAGTTCCAGTTATCCACAATTAGTCTTGTTTGTATTGAAAAGTAATTTTTAAGGTGATCTTCTGTAGTTTGTCTTCAGTATACGAGGAAGTGCTCAGGTTCAGCTTTGACCTGTACAGCTGCACTGAATCAGAGGGCACAGTTTTAATATTCATTTAACGAATGCTCTTTAATTCAGAGCAGATACGGATGGCTAATTGCAAGAATAGTTTCCTTGAATCAACCTTTAGTCGAGTGGAATGATGTTGAGTCAGGATTACAGATGAGTCTGACCTCTGCAACTCTTCTTCTTTAACATGAGCGCGAGTAAATCATGACTTTTCCTTTAAGCTTTTATGAATTTGTAATTGTTTAATGTGATTAACAGAGTGAAAAGTTTCTAGGCAAGAGCATCATGTAACCTGATGGTAATAAATGAGCATGTTTATGCAGTTTTAAATCAGATTATCCGGCATGTGTCTTGCTGAAGATCGTGTGATGTGATGGGATCGGACACTCGTGCTTCTGTGGGATTTGATTCGAAGGAAACATCAAACCGCACGTCCTAATTAGCACTGAGACTTTCTCTTGAGCTATTACAACACGTCACATACACTTATCTACCAGTCACTTTCAGATGCAGGATATTAATATCGTCTCTCACTCACGATTCTTCATCATGCCAGTCAGATCACTCATTATAGTTTCATTATTCAGCCGTTGCTGTGATTTGTGATGTGACTCACGGTTTTCTCATCACATGTTTCATAAGCCGTGATAATACGACATTTACGAATCACCATGAAATCTGTGAATCCCTGTCCGGTGTGGCTATTTGAGGAGCGCTATGTTTACTTTCGAGTGGGTGTCAAACTGAGATCCCTAAAACTGATATGACACTGTATGATTTGACGTATAGATATCAGAGGACTAACTAGAATCGGACATAAGGTTGAAGTTTGCTTTTCTTACTTAGTATTTTTGTCTTGTTTCCAGTCCGAATATCTAAAAATTCTTAAATCAAGATGCATTTAGATGAGTAAAATGCCATAAGATATGCGTTGTTTTCTAGGGGAAATAAATGTAAATTAAGTGAGTTGTTGCTTAAAACAAGCAAAATTATCAGCCAATGGAGTGAGAAAGATAGTCTTAATTCAAACAGAAACAATATTATTTTTCTTACCTGATTGGTAGATCATTTAGCTTGTTTTAAGCATAAACTCACTTAATTTGGATTTATATTCCCAGAAAACAAGACATGATATCTTATGTGATTTTACTCATCTAGTAAATGCATTTTGATTTAATAATGTTTAGAGATTTGGTCTGGAAACAAGGCAAACATACTATAGTAAGAAAAGCATATAGTAGTAAAAAAGTAGGGTTACACTTTATTTTAAGGTGTCATTGTTACAGTGTAATTAAATATTTAAGTACAGTGTAATATTAATTAACTACATGTACTTACCATAGGGTAAGGGTAGGATTAGGATTTGGTTGAGGGTTAATTGCATGTAATTAGGCATATTATTACTATGGTAATTACATGTAACATATGTAACAAGGACACTGTAAAATAAAGTGTTACCAAAAGTAGTAGTAAAATACAATGTATAGTAGTAAAAAAAATTTTTTTTTAAAAAGTCAAAACTTCCTAACATATTGAAACATAAGATAAGATATTCTGGATGGTTTCTATAGGGAGTGTTTTCTTCCTCTCTCATGTGAAAAGAGTCCTTTCACAACAGCGTTTAAAAAGATGAGCGTTTTAATGCTAAGCCAACACAACAGGATCATGACGCCCGAAACAATGGCTGAATTTGACATGCGTTGCATCCTCTTTTGAAACAAACCAATTAATTATTTACAGGCTTCAGCAGAGCAGAGAAACTTAATTTATTTTTATCTTCCGAGCCTCTGTTTATGCCCACATGACAGAGAGACTGAACAGACACAGGGAAGCAGATAGAGGTGCTTATTTCTCTCCCGATGAGTCTTAGACTCAACAATAACAGTGAGGAACAATCAGCACACAAACATGCTGTAATTGAACACTTGTGTTTCCGCTGCCGGCGTTTATAAGTGTTTTAACTGTAGATGATCAGTGAGTCAAACTCTCAATTCTCATGTAGTTCTTCAGAGTTTTGGGTGCAAATCACTTTAATGCCCTTGAGATTTGATGTGTTTTATGTATTCTAGTAAATCAGTTCAGATGATAGCTCTCTGTTCCTAAATCTAGAGAGTTTTTTCAGGCATCAGACGGTGCAAAAAAAAGAGCATGAAATTACATTAAAATGAATTGTAAGGCAGCATTGCATCATGTATGCATTGAGGAATAGGTGATCCCAGTAAGCATTGGCACACAAAATACATATTGAGTTTGTACTGAGAATATGGACTAGATGTGTTTTTTTATATGGCTTTTAGTGTCAATTCAGGATGTCTTCTTGAATTCAAAGTGTCTAGACGTGTCAAGATGTGTTTTTAAACGTCTTTGACCTCTGCAGTGCTTTTGCTGTTGATTGAGATGTTTTTAACATGTCATGTCTAGTCAAAAGAAGTTCATCTTTCCGTGTCTTATGTTCTGATGATTCAAACAGAAGGTAAAAGGCTCAATAATGTCAGAGGAAATCATTTAAAGGGAACATAGAGGTTAATCCTGTAAAGCCTGACATAATAGTCAGAAAACTTGTTGTTG
>NW_027509201.1:327500-355000 GCF_051911475.1 Siphateles boraxobius | reverse complement strand
TTGGCACACAGACAGAGGACAGTCTGAACATTATCCACAGCAATTTCGGAGTCTCAAACTCAATCCCTCTAGCGCCACCAACTGTTCAAAGTTGCACTCACGTTTATGTTATGTTTTTGAAATGTAAGGGCTAGCAACAAAATACGGCAACACTTTCTGTGAAGACCATGCTTATAATGTATTATAGCATCATTTATACTTATTTATAAGTATTATTATTCAATAAATATATGTATAAAGACTCATTAAGACCTATAGTGCATTATAATAGTTATTTATATATTTTTTATATTATGCATGACCTCTTATGCAAACATTATCCATTAAAGACATACTTGATAACTAATTGGTACAGCAAACAAGTATCTCTGGATTTATTTTATATTTTATATATTTTTATATTATAAATCAGTGTATAATGGATTATGATCATGCAGATTGAAAAAGCAAATGCATGACTTATAAAGAATAAGCACACCAAAATGAAAGTGAGGCTATATCTTCGCAATGCTTTAGCATATTCTGACCAAACTTGGTGTGTGTTATGACAACCGTGACCTGAGATTCGTTGCACAGTTTCGGTGCAGTGCCACCTAGTGGTCAGGAGATATAAACATTTTTGGATTTTTGTTTTTAACTTCTGAACGGTTTGGCCAAAAATCATAAAAATCTCTTTAGATTCGGTGCAGCATAACGAGTCAGACGATACACATTTCCCTTATCAGCTATTTTTTGGGCGTCGGACATTTTGAATTTAGAATCTTTCAAAAAATGTTAACAGCTTTTGATTCCTTTTGCCTGTTTTAATGAAACTGGTCTTAATAGATTCCTTGGGACATGCCGAGAACATAGATACCAATTTTTTGTATTGTCTGTCAAACTTTCATGTCTGACATTTAGATTTTCTTTGAAATCCTACTTTTTCAAACTCCTCCTACCGTTTCTCCGATTTTCACCAATTTCGGGGTAGATATTTTTCAGTCAATGCCGGCATCAAGTTATGTATTTCAGGTTGATAGACAAAACCGTTTTAGATACCGCATCAACGAATTTGATTGGATGACTCCAAAATGACTGTGCTTTGGCATATTGACACCAAATTGTACATGTGTCATTGTCACCTTTCTCTGATCACACCACATCAATCTGGTCACAGTGCTACCTATTGGTCGAAAGTAATAACCATTAAATTGTATTACTAGTGACTCTATTTATGATTTTTCAGCCATTTTGCCTAAAATCATCATAATATGTCTTTAGTCATGCTGGCATGACTTTGTGCCTTCTTTGTGTTTGGCTCCTTAATTGCTGCTTGCAGCTTTATATGTTTTTGTAATTTTAGACCAATTAATGCATTAAAACAGTAGGTCAAGGCAACGTAAATGTCATGGATTTAATTCCCAGTGAATGCATGAACTGACTGCATTAGCTTGACTGCAACGTTAGTCACTTTGGATAAAAGCATGTGCTAAATGCTACATGTTACAATTCAGATTGATAAAAGTGGTTTTATGAACAATTTACAGGTAGTAAATTGTTTGTTCTGACCTTCTAGGGGCACCACATAATAATTATGTAAATTAAGTTAGTAAAAAGATTGCACAACACTAAAATGCAAAGCCTGATAGAATCAAGATGTATTCCAACATGTAACCTGGGATCATATTTCTAAGTTAACACTTAATTTAACCCACACATTACCTCGCTGAGCATAAGCCAGACAGACAGGTCAACACAAAGCCGCTTATGCTTCTCAATTACCATTTTTATTCTGAGCTACACTTTTGTCTTTAAGAGCCAGAAATTAAATTTCAGAACATGAACAGCTGCTTTTCATGTTTAAATAAATGTCGTCATTGCAACTCAGAACCCGGGGGAAACTAAAAATGTATTATTGGAAGTATAAAGCATTTTAAAAGGAGCGTCAGGAGCACAGAACATGTGATGTCAGGTCACTGAGAGCTGATAACCGAGAAGACTAATCATCAGACTTTAATTAAATGTTTAAGGCCATGAATTTATTTAACACAGTTAATGCATTTAGCTTCACTTAATGTGACATTAGACATCAACAGAACAGGATAAAGCCGTTTTAGTGAGAGCAGGAACGTGGATGTCTGTGCATATTCAACACAATTAGTAAATGAAGGAGAACGATCTTTATTTATTTATAAATGAAACCCAGACCTTTAACAAAAGTTCAGTCACTTACAGTCTTTGCCTGAGGATTTTAATTGGTAAAGTTCTGTTGTTAATTTATAATTTCCATTTTTGTCCCCTTGAACTGTCAGCAGACGAGGAACTATTTAATGCACATAAGAGCATGTCTGGTAAATCATACCATAATGCAATTTATAATTGCAATTATAATGCAATTCTACCTGTGATTTATGTGTTGCTTTGAAAAAGGTTTTGTTTTTGAATGTCTGTCAGTGCGGAAACATGATGTAGTTCCAGTATATACCAAAAGCTTTGCTTTTTCATGCACTGGTCAATATTGAGATATTGGTCCATTTTGCTTCCATAATGTCTTCTTTCAGACTATATGGAAATTAAACATCCAAATACACTTTTATGTGTATTGTATTGGATCTATTTGCGCTTGGTTTCAATTTCAATGCATGTCTTTAAAGGCTGTGAGTTTGAGTCAGAAATCTCCACTTCAGCAGCTTTACACACACACACTTTACAGTTTTCTTCACATCAATATTCTGAAGGTGAAAAAGTATAATGAAAATGTATTTGTTTTCTGGCTGTTGACAGTATTTTCTGTTTTGTGGAGTGATAAAAAAACATCCACTCTGTAAAAAACTTTAACTCTGATACACCATTATATGAGAGCTGGACGATTACATCACAGTTTTCTCCAGAGTGGCTATATATATATATATATATATATAAATGAACTAAGTTAATAGTTTAACTTTTTTACAACAAAAATTAACCACCACAACTTACTTAAGCCGGACTGTGACGCTATTTTCTTCTAGAAACAAATTTTGTTTCATTATTTTCCTGTTATCTCTGTAAAGCTGCTTTACAAACAATCTGTATTGTAAAAAGCGCTTTATAAATAAAGGTGACTTGACTAATATGTCGTCAAAATGAACATGATATGTATGCTAAATGAGCGCATATTTAATTAGATGATGCCTCATTTGTTTATTTAAAAAACTTTTTAGCAAACTTCTAAAACAAAATAATTGTCTTAATCAACTGTTATTAACAAACTGAGAAAAGTATGTTTATCTATTAGTTTATTTTTTTTACCCTATTCACCTGTAGTGGCTTGCCTTAGTTTTATTTTTGCTGTGTAAGTTAGATGTACCGGGAGCCGCTGCCATATTCTCTGCTGTGCCGTCCAGCTGTCTCTGAGATCTGTGTGTGTGATCTGTGTTCTCACACTGACTCTCAGTTTGTGTGTGTGGGAGTGTTTCTGACTGCAGTACATCTGCTGCACACATTTAAACACTATTAAGGCAGAGAAATGGTGTGACACACAAAGCTGTGACAAGTATATTAATAACTGAATGTGGCTACAGCCTCTGTGTGTGTGTGTGTGTGTGTGTGTGTGTGTGTGTGTGTGTGTGTGTGTGTGTGTGTGTGTGTGTGTGTGTGTGTGTGTGTGTGTGTGTGTGTGTGTGTGTGTGTGTGTGTGTGTGTGTGTGTGTGTGTGTGTGTGTGTGTGTGTGTGTGTGTGTGTGGCGGATCACTGACACCTGTCAATATGACGTTGGGTTCTGACGTCAACCCAACTTTCCGCACTGACACCCAAAGTGCCAGTAAATTATAAATTAGCACAGATAAATATATACAGAAATTATAACTTGTGAACCCAAATTTTATAGATATCCTGCTGCAAGTATGTTACATTAAACATTGTATTAAACACATTCAATTAGTGAACCCAACTGTTACAGGCATAATGTAATAAACATCTGCTTCATTTCAAGATAAGATAAATTTGAACAATGCATGGAGCAAATTATTTTATTTAAAGGGACATTGTGTAGGAATTTCTCCCATCTAGCGGTGAAATTGTATTTTGCATTCAAACGAATTGTGTTTCTCCAGCGCCTCGCTTTTTCAAATGCGTGTTGCATCTACGGTAGCTGTTATGTACCAAAAAGCTATGACAGGATGTCTTCTAATAGCACTTCGTCGAGTTTTCCTTCGGGTGAACAGGTTTGTTAATTCAAACTAACTGCAACTTGACACAACGAACGAACAAACGAATGAATAATAACAGTGCAATGCAGCCTTTTAAACTTGCCGGGCCGTGAAGCTGCTTTCAGTCACGTGACGCTGGCTCTGAACTGAACGCATTGTGGAAACGCGTTGGCCTAGTACTTTTTGACCCTCTCTGCTATTATAGTTTTTCAAGATGGCGGAACGACATGGAAGCCTCCGTGGACCTACCCGTCACATGTATAAAGATAATAATTCTTCATTTACGAGGATAAGTCAGATAATTGCCAGAGGTATTTGTACACCATTGAGGACATATTTATGAATAAAAATATTGACTTTAGATAATAAAATACCAAAAAAACTACACATAGTCCCTTTAAAAAAAACTGAACAAAATCTTAGTCAATTGAAAAATTAAATGCAAACATGCATCTCTATAGCTACATGTTTTGTGAGGTTTTGAACTGAAAATAACAAATTTACTTTTGCAAATTACAACGTGAAAGTGAAAGGCTGTGATGCTCTAGTGGATTCACACATATGACGCGTCGCGAGGCAGTTTCATGACGATTGAAAGGACGCAAAACACACAAAACCGTATATATACAGCATACTCCCAGAATCTGTATGTGCGTTTCCACTAGCCTATCAGAGAGCAGAGCGAGCGTTTTCAGTTCATATAGAAGTTGAGCTTCACACTCACTCACAAGCTTAAGGCCACATTTACACATAGCCGGGTATTTAGAGAAACGAATATTGACATTGAAATGTGCCGACATGTTTCTACGGTGACCCTAAACGGACAAACACGTTTCGTTTCTATGTTGCTCTTTGTGCAAGGAAGCAAGCTTAGATCAGCGAATAAAAAAAATAACACAATGATGAACAATTAACAATAATATTTGCAATAACATATAGTTTTACTGAATAATTAAGTAAACAAAATTTCTTAATTTATCCTTGTAAAGAAACATCATTGCTGAACTGCTACTCTCTGCTGTCTCAGACGACGACATAATTTCCTGTCGGCCACCGTAACTTTTGTTGGTTGCAATTCGTAACCTCACCACTAGATGCCGCTAAAAATCACACACTGCACCTTTAAGCATTTTCTGGTGCATAATGTGACGTGTGAGAACCTAAAACCCGTTTCTCCCAGTTGACACGGCAACACATAACCGGCGTTGTCAGAAATCCTTGTTTTTAGAAATAATGGTTTTCTGTGATAAAAACGGGGTTTTCGTGTAAATGAGAGGCCAAACCGCAGGGAAATATCTGCGTCTTCTCTTCATGTGGACGGGGCACAAAGCTCAACTTCCAGTGGAATTAGGCTAATAGGCTTGTTTTGCTCCGTGCCAGTGGACACGCTAGTGTAATACTGGCGTTGAAATGAAACGCGCGCTCACGCACTAGGCCTAGTGTGAATCTGGCAGTTGATCGCTTGCCACAAAAAACTGCAAAAAAAATCTTATTAAAGAATTAAATTAATAAACATTAATCAAACTTTCAGGGAATTTAGAACGTTTTGATGAAACGGTAGGCTTAGGCTAGAAATACATTTGAGAATGAATGTCTTGTTTTAAAAGAGAAAAACATATTTGCGTGGTGTCCCTGGACTCTCGCCCAATTGGTTAATCCGCCTATGCTTACAGCACTGCTACTATCTCTCAATGCATGGCACTGCAAAAAAAGTGGAGAAAAAAATATCTCCATTCATTTTGGTTCTGCAACATGAGATATGAGAATCATATTTAGTGCTTAGGGACTGATCCTAAAACCTACCAAATATATTAAACAAAACCTGTTTATAATAGCCTGTTTTTGGTAATATTTTGAAGAACTGTTATTAAAACACCATTTATTAAGACTAATTTAGAATCAATTATCCGCTTTTACTCAAACTCATATCATCTCAATCCTGTAGGAATTTCTTTCTACTACTAAATGTTTTTATCTTTCTTTGTATTTTGTCCATATAATGGAAGTCAGTGGGGTCCAATGTTGCTTGGACAATGTATTTCAAAATATTTTCTTTGTGTTCCACAGTAACAAGATTTGTAATGAAATGAGGGTGAGTAAATGATGATTTTTCGGTGTTCTATTACAATTTTAATCTTTAACTATTTAAACTTAATCTTAAAGCACACATTAGTTTTTTGATTTTTAAGAACCGTCTCATAAGAGTTTGCTATTCGACTACACCGCATGTTTTATAGTTACATTCCTGAGGGCAGTGCAATAGAAAGCAGGGTTGTGCACCGTTCAGAAATGAGATGAGAATTCCTTTTAGATTTAAAAAGCAAACAAGATTTACATTTAATCATATAGCAGACGCTTTTATCCAAAGCGACTTGCAAATGAGAACAATAAAAGCAATCAAACTAGCAATAGGGCAACAAATATAAGTCCCAGTTAGTGAAGCACAGTAAACCAAGCAAGATTTTGTCTGTTTGTTTTTAATGAATAAATAAATAATAAATAGTAAGTGTCAGTATTAGTGGTTCAAGCATTGGCAAAAAAAGATGCATCTTGACCTGCCTAATTCCACCAGCAGGGAACAGTGCAGGTAAAGGTCACTGAAAGTGATTTTGTGTCTCTTTGGGATGATGGCACCACAAGACACCGTTCACTTGCAGAACACAAGCTTCTGGAGGCCACATATACGGTTCTTCTGTAGGCAATCATCAGTGCCTTGAATTTGATGCGAGCGGCTATTGAAAACCAGTGCAAATTGACGAAGAGAGGTGTGACGGCTCGTTAAAGATCACTCTCACTGCTGCATTCTGGGTAAGTTGCAGAGGTTTTGACAGTGATGCTGGAAGGTCTGCCAAGAGAGCATTACAATAGTTCAGTATGGATAGAACAAGAGCTTGGACAAGGAGTTGTGTAGCATATCCGACAGGAGGGGTCTGTGCTCGGTTGCATAAAGCACCTTACGTTTTTCCCTTAAGTATGAAACTTAAAGGGTTGGTTCAGGATTTTGGACATCGGACCTGATTTCCAAGTTAGCCTGGGTGTTATTTTTCAAGAATTTTCATCCAGTCCTTCCAGTTGCATAGTTCACCGGTGCTAGGCTAGCTCGAGTCAACGGTATCTACTAGTCTGCCATTAAAAACAGTTTTACCCACAGTACACCAAAAGCAAATAAATTATAACGCCAGACTATCGATGTAAATGTCTGTTGAGAGAATAATGTTAGAAATCAAACAACTCTTTCATCGCATTGCAATAGATATACTTTGTTCCCTGTATTTATTAGCACAGTCTACAGCAGCGGCGGAGTGATATTAAGTTACCTAGGTAAAACTGTTTTTAATGGCAGACTAGCATATACCGTTGACTCACGCTAGCCTAGCACGAGCGAACTATGCAACTGGAAGGACTGGATGAAATTTTTTGAATAAATAACACCCAGGCTAACTTGGAAATGAGGTCCGAGGTCCAAAATCCTGAACCACCCCTTTAAGGCGTGATTACGCCTCAGCTAAGGCAATGACTTAAGGGTGCTGCATAAAATCCCTTAAACGGTTCTCTTGGGTAGAGGGAAACCTTTAAGTGTTTCACAACAGCAAACCAGGTTTTGCCGTTATAAAAATCGATTGCTACCATGGACATGTTATTTGTTATCACTGATATTGGTTCAGTTTCACAGAAAACAGCATAACATGGATAAGGAACAAAAAAGAAAACCAAATATGAAAAAGAAGGACTAGACGAGACAGAAACTCAAATCGATAGTTTACTCAAAATTTAAAATTCTGTCATCATACTCGGAGAAGTTTGAGCAGTGTGGTCTTGTGAAGTTTAACCGATCATCAATCACAACTCCAAGGTTCTTGGCTGTGCTGGAAGGAGTTATGGTTGACAAACTTAGCTGAATGGAGAAGTTGTGATGAAGTGTTGGGTTGGCCGAGACAACACGCAATTTTGTCTTTGCAAGGTTGAGTTGAAGGTGGTGGTCCTGCTTACAGCAAGATATGTGTGTCAGGCTGAGATGCGAGAAGCTGTCGTCGGATCATCAGGCTGGAATGAGAGGTATAGTTGTGTGTCGTCAGTATAGCAGATATAGGAAAATCAATGTTTCTAAATGACAGATCCTAATGATGTAGATGGAGAAGAGAAGAGGTCCCAGCACTGTGCCCTGAGGCACTCCAGTAGCTAGATGTGTGACTTAGGCCCCATACACACTACTGCGTTTTAGTTTAGAAACGGAGAATTAAAACGAATACGATCTCCGTCCACACCAGCGTTCAAGCTGCGTATTAGAATTGATCTCCGTCCACATTAAAACAACTGAAAACGCAGATCACGTGACCATTCACCTACACTGGGCATGTGTGTGCCGGAGTAAACAGGAATCAGATTGACTATTCCTCAGATTTCGCTGAGGTTGATAAGTGCCGATCTGGAAATGCGAAAGTTTTCGCACCATTCCTCAGGAACCACAACTTCATTTGTAAAATTATCCCACCATGCGCTGGTTCTTCCCGGCTTAACCCAAAACCAACGCTCCATTTACACTCGATACCGCCGCTGCACACGGAGTCACAGATCGCTGGAGTAATAGCTTGCCTCCGGCGCATGTAGGCAGTTATACCGTTGTAAAATGCAGAATTTACTTGCACTAACGTAACTGGTAGTCCAGGCTGTTGTTGTATGTTTTCTTCCGTTGTACAGTATGACCAGAGAGCCGAGCGTGAGCCTCTGCATCATCGTTTCTAAAGTCCTCCGTTTCGACCCGTCTTCACTAAAACGCCCTCCGGAGATTCAAAACGCAAAACGGGGTCTGCAGCGTTTCTAAACTTCTCCGTTTTAGGTCTTCGTTTTTGCCGTTTTAGTCTGGACGGGAGGTGCAAACGTAGCATAAGGTCTCCGTTTCTAAACTAAAACGTAGTAGTGTGGATGGGGCCTTAGACACCTCACCAATCCAATGAGTGGCAAAAGAGCTGCTATATGACCGGATTTAATAGGGGAAACTGCGAAAACGCGAGTAAAACAAACGATTATCATTTTGACCTCAATATATGGTTCCTTACAACTTACCAAAGACCCAGTGATATCATCTGTGGATATTGACATGCAGCCAGGAATCGTGTTTCCTGACATATATATGTGCCTGATTTCGACGCCAGGGAAATACAGGTACATACAGCAAATTTGCTTGTGAACGCTTTATATAAATACAATATAGGTAGATCTAAATCCACATGATCACTTATATCATATCGTCCAGCGCTTAAAACTTGTATATACATTTTTGTCAGTGTTTATTAAAAAACGTCCAATTATCGCTGAATATACGATGGTACATTTTTAATTGATGAGTTGTCAATACAATATATAACAATACAATATATAGGGTATCATTTTACCCCTAAATTAAGCATATTGACACAAAATGATAACTGCAAATTCCCCTTTCTCTGCATGGATCCAGTTGTTTCTATGATTTGTAGCGATCTATTTGCTTCTCTGTTCTGCAGCTTTCGGCAGTCTGTAAAAATATACCTCAGATTTCTTGTCAAATAATTGCACAGTCAATCTCAAAGCTCTTTCCCATTTTAGATGTTTTGTGTGTTTTTCGCGGCATTCACGCTGAAAACCAATGCTACCGCTCAGTGTTTTTGCCACTCTATTCAGGATTTGAATCCTAAACGTTGACTCAACAAAGCCTGGTTTAAATGTTTTAAAAAATCTTTAAAAAGCCTTGATGTTACAGTCAGAATGAAGAATATAACGAACGCGATAGATAAAGTCGATGTATTCAAAATCACAATACAAGATGGGGTCAGTAACTATAACAAACATTAATGTAAACTTTATTAGTGTAAACTACCTCTGAGATCAGATTTGTCTAGAGTCATGGTGGATCAAAAGAATCGTACCAAAATCATTTATCAGTGATGCAATGATTTTACCAATTGGCGATTGGCTCTTTTATTTAGAAGGCGGGACTTATTTCGCCATATTGCATATACACACCTTTTTTGTACATCTAAAGTCTTTGATCTTACTCAGAAAGTTAGTTAAACTGGTGACATGGAGCTGTTGTGTTGATGAAAGAAAGGACAGATGGCACAATACGAGTGTTTGGGAAACCTATTAGGAATTATGAAATGAGACAATAAAGATATGAACACTGCACTTTTATTGTTGTTCATAAACACGCAGGATTATATGCACACTTCAAGCAATGCTTCATTTACTCAAGAGATCAATGAGCATCATAACAGAATTATGACCAGCTAAGGCACCATTTGATTAATACTAAATTACTCCAGTTAAATGCCAAATAAACCTAATGTGCTCAAGCTGGGTTTGTAGTATGAGTATTAGCTGTAGATCATGTAAAGTCTCCGAGCGTCTGGATGTGTTTGTGTGCTGGGGACATGCTGTAATTCATGTGGAGCTCTTCCTATATGGAGTTTCTGAGGGATTTTGGTGATTGTAGGGATTGGGCATTTCTCAAGCAAGGCTTAGTTTGGGGTTTGGGTTCACGCTTGATTTGACACTTTCCTGCCAGATCCTCCTTGCACTCTTGATACTCTCTCAGTGGTAAAATTTCTATACATAAGCTTCAAGAATTCAGCAACAACGGTCGAATAGAGTGCATTTTGTTTTTACAGTCAAACCAAAAATTATTCAGACACCAGATATAATTTTTGTTAGTGCAGGACAATATAGTTCATTTATGTAAGTGATGAGAGCTAAATAAAGTAAACTGTGTAACATATTATACCCAAAAAAATCTTTATTCAGTGGACTAGCAGTGCAATTTATAAAAATTTGGGACCACGAATTATTCAGACACTTTGACCAGACCATGTTTTGCTGAAGTGTTTTTTTTTAAGTTTATTAATAATGCAACCATTTTACACCACAGACTGAACAACATGAAGCATTGCTTGGTAATTTGTTGACCTAAATTTGTATTATCTAATTGTGTAGTTAAATTTAACAGCATACAGATATTCAACATAATTGATTTGTGAGACAGTCTATCAGAAGGACGGACAAAACCAGTGAAATATCAACTGATTTAATAACTCTGTAGCGAATAAACTGTGATAATGTGAGAAATGTTGAAGGTGTCTGAATACATTTTGGTGTGACTGTAAATGCAGCTGTATTCTTGCCTAAACTTGTTTGCAAAGTCTGTGTTTGTGCAGTGGCGAGTAAGCCTTGTGTAAGTGATACTCTCACATTTACCGAAACAGAAAGACGGATGTTAGACGCATGACTCGCGTGGTGTCCGTTGTGTTGATGATGTTGATCTGCATAAAGACATAAAGTTTGGGGTCATTTAAAAAAAAAAGATTGTTTTATTCAGCAAGGATGCATTAAATTGATTAAAAGTGACATTTATAAAGTTACAGAAGATTCTATTTCAAATAAATGCTGTTCTTTGAACTTTCTATTCATCAAAGAATCCGGAAAAAAAATGTATCAGTATGTTTTTGTTAATCAATGTTATTAGTCAGAAATGCTTCTCGAGCAGCAAATCAGTGACTGAAGACTGGAGTAATGATGCAGAAAATTCAGCTTTGATCACAGGAATAAATTACACTTAATTAATTATATATTCACATAGAAAACAGCTGTTTTAAAAAGCAATAATATTTAACTGTTTTTACTGTATTTTTGATCAAATAAACGCAGCCTTGGTGAGCAGAAGAGACTTCTTTCAAAAACATTAAAAAATCTTACTGATCCCAAACTTTTCAATGATAGTGTATAAAATATATTTTTGTGTACAGTGTGTATGTTGGTGTAAGACAAGCATAACTATTAATAATGCCTCTTAGAACTGCATAGCAACAACCTGGCAACCACCCACAACACCGTAGGATTAGTTTACATAGGCAAACACCACTTGCATTTCGATTTATTTATAAGAACCGTCCACAACCGGGGTGGTGATGGCGCAGTGGATAAGACACATATCTCTGGTGTGAGAGACCCGGGTTCGAATCCACTGTGAGACACCAATGTGTCCCTGAGCAAGACACTTAAACCCTATTTGTTCCAGAGGCGTGCGACCTCTGACATATATAGCAATTGTAAGTCGCTTTGGCAAAAGCGTCAGCTAAATGAATAAATGTAAATGTCTCATAAGAACCAGTAGTTGCACTATTGGTTCAGAAATGAAAGGAGAATTCCCTTTAAAGTTAAAAACCTAAGGATGTGAAGAATGTGTAATTGGAATGAGTGTATGTTTGAATTTCAAAAATTCTAATTTTGAATTTGAAACTTTGAAATCATTCCATTTGAATTTAAACTGCCATTCTGGATCCTGTTTGCTGCAAGACTTCAATTCAAATCAGGATCTGAACATCAAATTACCAACAGCATCTTGCATAGGCAAACACTGCTCACATTTAGCACAGAAAGTGTAAAAATCTCATCGTGCATTGCACATTTAAAGTGTGATATTTCCGTTGTACCAGTCAAGGAACCAAAACTCCATCAGGTGACAGAATGGAGAAAAAAACCTTGGGAGAAACCAGACTCAGTCGGAGGGCCAGTTCTCCTCTGGCCAACGAAGGAACAGTGCATGATTTATGATTCGGGCAGCATTACAAGGCAGATTGGATCGGACCATTTAGAATATTTATCCATTTCCATCTTTTAGAAGTCCAAGTAATCACTCCGGTGTTGAGACGAGTTGTTGAGGATCAGTGCCGTCCACCATAGAGGGTCCATATCGCCGGTGTTGAGTCGTCTCTTCACAGGCTTTGTGATTGGGGTATCTGAAGTCTCTGTGAAAGGCTGGATACAAACTGGAGCTGACGAACGCCGTTTTTATAACAGCAGAAAAGCAAAAAGGGAAAATAATTAGCGTAGCTGCTGTTCATAATGATTTCCATAACACGGGCGTAAATGATAAAAAACATGAAGACAGTGATTCTTGCGTCCCAGAGTCACCCCCTCCGTCCCCCACTCAACTCAGCCCTGCTTACTGACCTCTACATCCCTCCTGCTGCTGAGACCCAACCACAATCTCACAATCTCTCCGCTGCCCAACCATACGCGCCGACCCGTTTGACTAAGGCTGTCGAGCCCCACTGTCGTCGTTAAAGCAGGTTCAGTGGCAACGGTTCCGTATGGCATACCAACTACCGCAAAACACAATATCTACCCAACCACCCGTCATTCACGCAATATACACAGGAACGTAATGACTGTAAATACTATGCAATCTATACAAATAACCTACAGACTCTTCAAGTTTTATAATATTAAATGCATTTGATCTGATTCAACAGTGGTATAAAAGGTAAGCATTATGTAAATGCTTGGCTAAAGAGATGCGTCTTTAATCTAGTTTTAAACTGGGACAGCGAGTCAGAGCCTCGAACAATATCAGGAAGGCTATTCCAGAGTTTTGGAGCTAAATGTGAGAACGCCCTTCCTCCTTTAGTGGACTTAGATATCCTAGGAATGACCAGAAGCCTCGAATTTAGTGATCTTAAAGAACGCGATGGATTGTAGGGCGATAGAAGGTCCATTAAATACACAGGAGCTAAACCATTTAGGGCTTTATAGGTCAGTAATAGTACTTTGTAATTGATACGGAACTTGATAGGTAACCAGTGTAGAGATGATAAAATTGGTGTTATATGATCATATTTTCTTGACCTAGTAAGAACTCTAGCAGCTGCATTTTGCACTAACTGTAGCTTGTTGATTGAGGATGCAGGACAGCCAGCTAATATAGCATTGCAATAATCTAGTCTCGAGGTCATGAATGCATGAACTAACTTTTCTGCATCAGAAACAGATAGCATGTTACGTAGCTTTGTAATGTTTCTAAGGTGGAAAAAGGCTGTTCTTGTAACATATGAAATATGATTTTCGAAAGTCAAGTTGCGGTCTAGTATAACACCCAGGTCTTTTACTGTAGTGGATAAAGTAACAGGACATCCTTCTATATTAAAGTTGTATTGTAAGTGAGTTTGTGGGTAGTTTTTTGGACCAATAAGTAATACCTCCGTTTTATCTGAATTTAGTAGCAGGAAATTACGCGTCATCCATCATTTTATATCTTTGAGACACTCTGTCAATTTAGATAAGTTAGTGTTTTCATCTGGCCGTGATGAAATATATAATTGAGTGTCATCAGCATAACAGTGGAAATTAATTCCATGTTTTCTTATAATATTACCAAGTGGCAGCATGTATATTGAGAATAGCAGAGGGCCTAACACCGATCCTTGCGGCACTCCATAGTCTACTGACGTTATCTTTGATTTTTCCCCATTTAAACAGACAAAATGGTAACGGTCTGATAAGTACGATCTAAACCAGCTTAATGCCTGTCCCTGAACACCAGTGTAGATTTGTAGTCGATCCAGGAGTATTTTATGATCGATAGTGTTGAACGCAGCGCTTAGATCGAGTAGAACTAGTATTGAGATACAGCCTTGGTCAGAAGCTAAAAGTAAATCATTTGTAATTTTAACCAGCGCAGTTTCTGTGCTATGATGCGGTCTGAATCCTGACTGGAATTTTTCATATATCTCATTTTCTTGCAAGAAAGAGCACAATTGAGCAGACACAATTTTTTCTAGTATTTTAGACATAAATGGAAGATTTGAAATGGGTCTGTAATTTGCTAAGTTATTTGGGTCTAATTGCGGTTTCTTAATGAGAGGTTTATTACTGCCAGCTTGAATATTTTTGGAACATGACCTAAAAATAAAGACGAGTTAATAATATTGAGAAGAGGCTCTTCCACTACAGGTAACACTTCTTTCAGTAGTTTAGTGGGTATTGGATCTAATAAACATGTTGTTGGTTTCGATGCAATGATAAGTTTATTTAGCTCTTCCTGTCCTATAGTTGTAAAGCGGTGTAGTTGTTCTAGAGGGGCCATAATTGAGGCTGAATCATAAGACATCATAGAGGATTATACATTTACAATTGTGTTACGAATGCTTTCTATTTTCTCATTAAAGTAGTTCATAAAATCATTACTACTATACTGTAATGGAATATTTTGCTCTGGTGATGTCTGTATATTTGTTAGTCTAGCCACGGTGTTAAATAAAAACCTTGGATTATTTTGGTTATTTTCTATTAGTTTGCGGAGATGCTCAGCCCTGGCTGCTTTTAGAGCCTTTTTATAACGTGACATACTGTCTTTCCACGCGATTCTAAAGACCTCTAAATTAGTTTGTTTCCATTTACGCTCTAAGTTACGAGTTTCTCTCTTGATAACATGCGTAGCACTGTTGTACCAAGGTGCTTTAGTTTTCTCTCTAACCTTTTTTGATCTAATTGGTGCAACAATATCTAATGTACTAGAGAAAATGGTGCTCAAACTGCTCGTCATTTCCTCTAGTTCATCTGTTTGTTTGGGTTCACTGAGCAGCTGAGATAGATCAGGTAAGCTATTTGAGAATCTATCTATAGTGGTTGGAACGATTGCTCTGCCTGGTCGATAACGTGGCGCAACATGACAAATTTCAGCAGTACGTATTATACAAGTTACCATGTAATGATCAGTGAGATCATCACTTTGCGGTATAATATTTATATCAGTTGGATTGGTTCCATATGATATAATTAAGTCTAGTGTATGATTTAGACGATGAGTGGGACCACTGACGTTTTGCTTGACCCCAAAAGAGTTTAATAAATCTGTAAACGCAGCCCCTAACGCATCATTTGTGTTATCTATGTGTATGTTAAAATCTCCAACAATTATTGCTTTATCGGTATTGACAAATAGATCTGAGAGAAACTCTGCAAACTCTTTTAGGAAATCAGCATAGGGCCCTGGAGGTCTATATAGGGTAGCCAAGGCTAGAGATAATAGGGATTTCTTTCTTACATCTAAGAGCGTAATATTTAGTACAAGTACTTCAAACGAATAAAACCTGTGACCTGTTTCCTGAGTAACATTAAGAATATCTCTGTAGATTGTTGCAACACCGCCGCCACGACCGATCAGACGGGGCTCATGCTTATAACAGTATCCTGGTGGAGTAGACTCATTTAGACCGAAATAACCATTTGGTTTAAGCCAGTTTTCAGTAAGGCAAAGTACATCGAAACTATTATCTATCTTACCATTTCATTTACAATAACCGCCTTAGGTGTGAGCGATCTAATGTTTAGAAGACCTAGTTTTAGAAATTGTTTTTGTTCACTGATATTTAGATTTTCAGGTTTAATTACAATAAGATTTTTCCTAGATCCTACAGTAGATTTATTATATGGCTTCACTAAACGAGGAATAGACACAGTTTCTATATGATGTTCTACACTACTTATATCAATTAATTTGGCACAGCAAAGACTGTGATTTGGACTTTGATTTTCTAGTCATATGGTGTGTAACGTCTTGGAGATGTTGTCCGACAGAACAGCCGCTCCGATTCTGCTGGGGTGCAGGCCATCAGCACGGTAGAGCCTAGGTCGCTCCCAGAACAGATTCCAATTATTTACAAAGAGCAGTTTCTGTTCATTACAACATGACATTAACCATTCATTTAGTGCAAATAATCTACTGAACCTTTCCTGTCCTTGTCGGTACGTGGGAAGCGGTCCAGCAACGATGATCGTTGCCTAAGGCGCTGTGCTGCGTACCGTCTCGATCAGGCTCTTGTAGTCCTTCTTCAGAACCTCCGTCTGCCGCAGCCTGATGTCGTTCGTCCCCGCGTGCAGCACTACTGCTCCGACGCGCTCGTCACCGTTCAGGATCTCGGGAATCTGTGCGGCGACATCAAGAACACGAGCACCAGGAAAGCAGTGAGTGCGCACCGTACCCTTACCTGAGGTAGCGCGGACATGACGGACCATGGAACTGCCGATGATCACGGCGTCGTCGCGTTCCGACTCGCGAAAGGGGGGAGAAGCGGTTCCGGGTGGAGATCTTGAAGACCGGGAGGGGCGGTGAGGTTCTTGCTCTGGTCCTGGCTCGTGTCTTTCGCTGTGGGATCACCCAGGGTCCATGGTGTTGTGTCGGTGCCGGAGTGAATGATGCCAGAGATGATCGCGTCCTCCTGGGCAGAGAAACGCACGGAGTAGACGAAGTCGGAGTAAAAAAGTTACTAACCACTGACTTATGAGCATCGGCGCGTGATGTTTCAAGCGCTGATCGCCGATCCCGCAGCTCGGCTTGTTTCTCCAGCAGACCACGGATCTGTTTCTCCACCGTTTCCAGCTCTAATCGTACCGAAACCAGCTCGAATGTGTCCTCACCTGCACTCAGAGGTAACGTTAGACACACATCCGATATGTTCGCCATTATAACAGATGAACAGTAAATTAGTAGTGATACTATCAATATCACTACTAATTTAGGACTGAAATGCTGGATATAACCTGTATCCTTTCAGTGAAACGGGTGTAAAATAAGACGGTCGGTAGGCGCGAGGCCACGCTTGAAATGCTAGCGGACTAAAGGCTAGTAGGCGAGATTCGCAAAGTTGGATCTAAGTAGCTATATCCAAGTAATCCGATTGTTTTTTTTATAAGGAATAGTAGCGAGGATAAGTTCCCATGATATAAAAATAGAAAGTGCTTGTTTATAAATGAGTTGAAAAGAAGAAAATCAAGGATTAATGAATCATTTCGACGGAGCTACAAACACAAACACAAACCGCAGTCAATTTATTTATTTATTTTTTATTAAAATTTTTGTTGTTGTATTTTGTTTAATGTGTTTATATTCTATATGCTGCATGGTTTATTTTTATGCTTTCTTTTTATATGCTCAATGTTTTATTATAACTGTTGCTTTTAAATGTGCTATAGAAATACATTTTGACTTTGACAAGTTGTTCCGGTTTAGCACTTCCAGGCATGACGTGTCGAGCTCAGAGCTTCCCTTCCGCTGCCATCGTGAGTCAGACGCGCTTCTCCAGCCCATATATTTACCATCGCATGACATCACGCCCTGAGCACACACACACACACACACACACACACACACACCGTGGCAAGGTCAGGAAGGTTGTTAATGCAGTGCACGGCTCCGGTTTGCTCTTATTCATCATATGCGAGACTCAGTTGAGGTGAACTCTGGGAAACTCAGCTTATGTGCATGTAGATGCATACAAGTGCAGGTTAAGAAACAAGTAGAGGTGTAACAATATATCATGTCTCAATATATCACAATACAAAAATGCAACAATATGTATTGTGGATAGTTCACCCAAAATAAAAATTACTGTGTGAGAAAAAAATCAAGTTTTCAGAGTTTTAGTGTCAGTACTACATTACTATATATAATGTTAAATATAATGTATAATAATGCAATGGAGGAATATTTGTGTGTCCTGATAATGCCAAATATCTGATGTTACCAGTACAAAGTGGCTTACATTATTTTAAATATAACTAGTCAGTGAAAAAATGCAAGCATATTTTTCTAAAATAATTCTGTATTTTTAGCTTCAGAATCATGAATATTTTTATTCTCTATTGTTCTGTGCATTGGGTTTCCAGCACCAGGTCCAAGCCTGTTCATTTACACACACAATGTAAAACCAAATTTAGCATTTTAATCAACAGTACATTTTTTGTTAACCTTTTATCATATGTCTTGGAGTATCGCAATAATATGGTATCGTGAATCGTGACGTGAGGGAATCATTACACTCCTACAAACAAGTGTTTTCTCCTGCTTTTTAAATGTTGATAAGTTGATATATTTTGCCCTGCTAACAATGCACAGTCATACGGTTAGTCACGTTACTTCTTGCATTCAGTGTCGCTTCTCCCTGTTGTTTGTTTCTGACCCATCGGTTGAGACGCTCTCCTTTTAAAAGATTCAGAGACAGTCATCATCTGTGAGACTCAATGTTAACCCTCTGGGGTTCTTCATTTCAGGGTCACACTCAGGGTCTTCGGGACCAAATGGTCCGGAAGGGTTTGATTCATATTTATATTAAAAGAAAATCATATTTTTTTTTTTTACTTATTTTTTATAATATTTTTTCTTTTCTTTTTTGGTGTTTTGAGATAATTTAAGATTTATAATTAATATTTATGCAATAGATATGACCCATTTTCCCCCCATTTCCCCCCCATTGAATATAATAGAAAAAAAAAAAAATATATATATATTTTTTAAATTTTTTTAAAGCTGTATTTCATTTTAGAGTCAAGCCTAGACCTCATAAAAGCAATTTTTGAAATTAGATGGATGCCATCTGGTGGACAAACTGAGCATTTTAAAAATGCAATACCCATATGTAATCTGAATTTATTCGTTTGTTTATGTATAAAAGTGTGTTTGTGTGTGTGTGTGTGTGTGTGTGTGTGTGTGTGTGTGTGTGTGTGTGTGTGTGTGTGTGTGTGTGTGTGTGTGTGTGTGTGTGTGTGTGGATGTGTCTGTTTTGCACTCTTGATGTTTTATAGATTCACCCCTACACTGTTGTGTGCTTTTTTTCTGGATCGGGGCTGATTTGTAGATTGTACGCACAAAAAAACTCTGTATTGTCACATTTTTGCCAATTTCCCATTCATTTCCTATGGCGGGTCCATTTGGTCCCGAAGGCCCTGAGTGTGACCATTTTTTTTTACAACCACTTAGACTATTCAAATCCTGTCCCCAATTTTTTGGGGTGTTCATATACCAAGTACCAACACAGTCACCAAATTTCAGACCATTTCGATGAAGCTATGATTTTACAAATTTTTTTATTTAAGTTCTTCGGGACCATTTGGTCCGAAGAACCCGAGAATACGGCAATCTGAAGCAATCACATTCACTGACCTTTAAATGTGCAATAACATGGAGTCTGTGATTCTTCATGCTCTCAGTCTCTCTGTCGAATCATTCGTCAACTGAGCTTCCTCACATTATTCTCAGCGGTGTGACAGAAATCAGCGGAAATCATCATTCATTCTTTCTTTCTCTTTCTCCAGAGAACCTTCTTGCCGGCCTGCACTGAAGAGGAAATCTTTGCTCATTTGGGTTTAGAGTATATTGAACCCTGGGAAAGAAATGCCTAGATTCAGCAGGACCAGCGTGAGTCTTCAGAACGACACTGACTCACACACTCACACACTGCTGAGTGATTTGACCAGCCAGCGTGAGGATTGTTATGCTGTTCTTTTTAAAGCATTTCTTTACCAATTGTATTTTTACTCACATAAAGATGTCTGAGTGTTGCTGCATTAGTAAGAAAATATCACAGCAAATGTCATTTGTTTGCAAGAGAGATGCACAAGCATACTTTTTAAGCTTTCATTTCTGTAGCGCCAAACAAAGCTGCAGAAAAAACAATTGTTTCCAAACAGGTTTCCCAAACGCGTCTTTAAAATAACCTACTTTTCATAATTTAATCCATTGATGATGGTCCCGCTCTACATTTTTTTCTTATTGAATATCATGTTTTGTTTGTAAAAACACTTTTGTTCAAAAGTTTGCGGTCAATCTGATTTTTGTTATTTAAGTGTCTTCTGCTCATCATACTGGAGCTGCATTTCTTTGATCAAAAATACTGTGAAAAACAGTGAAATATTATTAGAATTTAAATCCGCTGTTTTCTATGTGAATATATAGTAATATAGTATAGTGAATTTTCAGCATCATTACTCCAGTCTTCAGTGTCACATGATCCATCAGAAATCACTATAATATGATGATTTGATGCTCAAGAAACATTTATGATTATTATCAATTTTGAAAACGGTTCATATTTTTTTGGAAACTGTGATACATTTTATTTTTCAGGATTCTTTGATGAATAGAAAGTTCAAAAGAATAGCGTTTATTTGAAATAGAATCTTTTGTAACATTATAAATGTGACTTTTGATCAATTTAACGTGTTGCTGAATAATATATATATATATATTTTATCTGACTGACCCCAAACTTTTAAACAGAAATATACAGTATGTAAAATTATTAAAAGTAAAATAAGTTGCAAACGTTTTCTTTAAGCTGTAGTCTGGCTAATTCTCTTCAAATAATTAGAAGATTATAATTAATTTTTTCTTTCTCTTAGTCTCTCAAACATTAGTTCAGTTATAGAGTTAGCCTTCATGATATTACATCAGAGCAGCCTTTTAATATTCATTCATCAATAGACCTTTTGAACATTCGTGAATGTTAATCACGATGTTAATCAAAGTATGATTTAAATTAGTAGAAATAATCACGGGTTGGCTATATATTTAAATAACTCAAAGTTGATTAATTATAAGGGAAATTATGCAAAGATGTTGCACCGTAAGGCACCGCACATTTAATTTAGTGAGCACTGTAGAGATATGATATTTAAACACTCATTATGTTTGTTTTGATCACATTGAGACTTTATTGCATGCACACCTCGATCATGTTATATTTGTTAGACACCACCGGCGCTGTCTTGAGGAAGATCGCAGGGTCCAGATCTTCCTATTTCAGGATCTTTAAGTAGAACAGCTCAGGCGTTTCCAGGACTCGACCCGAGGGCCTTTCTTTCTCTCTCTCTCGCCCTCTTTTTATCCCTGACCCTTTCCAAAAACACACACCGCAGAACCACAGAGACGTTCCTGTGAACCGGACTGAACCGGCTCGAGCATTCAAACTGGGTTAGCTACTGTTGTGTTGGCATTAAATTACTTTACAATGAATTTTACAGCCCACAGCAACACCACAATTCCCACCAGACTGTGCAGTGCTGTGTTTTAGATGAGCAATCATCCCTCACAAAAGCTCATTCAATTCTGAATTAGTTAGTTAACTCTTTCCCTGCCATTTTCCGGCTATCCATGTTTCCACTGTTATACAGTAGGGGGCGCTGTTGCACATCTTCTGAAAGAGTACAGAATCTCCTGATCAAAACACAGGAGAAGAAGACGCAGAAACGAGAGATAGAAGCATTGCTGACGCACATCTAAAATGACGCGATCATCAACATTAAACAGCATATAAATCAAAATGTTACTGAGTGAAATGTCGATCCAGGTCGATGTGAAGCTGTAGGTGTTGATGGACTCGATCTACTCCATCTATGTTTTGATCATCGTTCTGAATCTGGTCCGGACAAAGTCTGACAGAAACACCATTTTCTCAAGATGTAGCTTTTTTCAGGAAAATTACCCACATTCAAGGTTGATTTAAAAGAATGCATAAAGTTATAATAAAATTTTCATGCAACAAAGTATTCTCGGGGCCATGAAAGTTTGGTGAAAATGGTCAAAAATGTTGGCGCTGGCTTGCAACTAAAAAAAAAAAAAAAAAAAAAAAACGGCAGCGAAAGAGTTAATAATAAATTATGTCATGATTTTTTCGAGTGCAGAAACCTGACCTTAATTTATGTATGACTGACAAATATGGATTGCATTAAGTTCATGTTAAACCTGTAATCCAAATGCATGGAAATGTGATGTGCAATTCAAGTACATGACACTTAAATTTAGGCCCAAATATTTGTGATTCAAACGCTTTTGAGACTTTAACATCTAAACTCACGCTATTTTACTTCATATAATACATTCTGTTCCGATTTATCAGTGCAAAAAAAAAGAAACGTCTTATGGGACTTTCACCATCATCAATAAACTCAAAATTGCCGGTTTTTAAACTTTTTTAAAATGCCTTTTGAGAAAATAAATGGGAAAAATACTTCCGGAACCAAAGCTGATTGAAAAGTGATTGATTGCTGATCCGCTCTTTTGCTTCTGCTGCCGCTTGTGATGCAGGAATTATTTTGGATAATAGGATTTATTTTGCTTTGTTTTAACAGTCTTTTACTGATGCTGGTGTAGAAAGTAAGAATATGCCGTTTGGACTGTGCTCTTGCACAAATCTCAAGTCTTTGCTTATTATCTGGACATTATTTCCTGGACGCTGTTTCAGGCTGGCAGGGATTTTATTGTGGAGGATGTTGCATATTTGTTTTGAATATTTATTTGTCTTGAGAATGATTAGAACTCTAGCTTTGCAAATGCTAATCAAGTCTCAGTGTGTTTATTGGCATTAATATTGTATGCTGTAATTTCAATGAGTTTCATTTTTGTAGTTTCTCAAAGCTTTTTTTGAGTTTAAGTTTTAATGAAAGTTGATTTTTGAATATGCTTTCGGCACATTGAAACTTTAGAAACTTTAGTGTGCTGACAATGAAGTTCTGCTCTGTTCTGTTCCGTCTGGTTTTAATAAAACACACTTTTGCTGGGAGCAAGAATCATTTCAGTCTTAAAGAGACAGTTCACCCAAAAATACACAGTCTGTCATCATTCACTCGCTGCCGTTTAAACCTGCATGACTTTCTTTAGGAATATCTTTGCTTTATTCTTAATTTGAAATATTATTATTTAAAATACTCATATTTATTATAATGTAATAATATAAAATATTAATAATACATATCTGATAGATTTGAATGAGCAAAAGCCACAAATTTAAGTCTTTATTCTCTGATTATCTTCCCATTGGCTGAAACTCAAATCTCTCTTGCCTTTGCATATTTAAATATGAAGCAATGCTGTAGATTAGAAGGTAAAAATACACCAAATGTCATTGGTTCTCATGTTTTCACAACAACCAATCACAACAGCTAAATTCCTCCCTGATAGTAAAAATACAATATAAACAGACAGGCCTTTTGATTTTCGTAATGTAAACTTCATCAACTAAGATTTATAAATGCTTTAGAAGTATTTTTCATTCTTAGTTCATGTTAACTAGTTAACAAATGGAACCTTATTGTACATTTTTTACATGTTGACCGCTTTTTAATTTTCAACTATTCCTTTAGTGGTCTTGCATATAAAGAAGGTCTGTTTGAAGTGAAGAACTGATGCTGAACACAATGAGGAGATTCAGCATCTGCTCAGGAAACACACACACACACACACACACACACACACACACACACACACACACACACACACACACACACACACACACACACACACACACACACACACACACACACACACACACACACACACACACACTGCAACAAGCGATGCAGAAAAAGACACTTCTGAATAAATCACAAAAAAAAATATTAAAGGTGATGTTTCTTGAAAGTGTCTTGCATACAACCTATACTAAGGAAGTTACCTAGGTTTGAATATTATTTCATGCTGTAACTAATACTGAATATTATGTAGATCTATTGTTTACATTAAATTCATGCTTTAACACTAGAGTAATCATCACAGGTTTCATCACTCCAGTCTCCCTGTATAATGGCTTGCAACCAGGGCCTAAAACTAACATTTTGCCTCACCTGCTAATAAATAATACCGATCATAAATATTTTAGTTTAGAAAGTTACAAAAGTTATTCAGTCAAGATCAATGAGTGATTGTTGTTTGTCTTTTGTTGTTTGATTAACATTAAAAACACACATTAGCAGGAATATTAGGCTGCTGTCCCTTTAAGAGGTAATGCACAGATCCAATACACAGATACACATGCGTTTTATTTCTCAACTGTTTATGTTAGAGTTGCCAAAAAGTACCAACTTCGGTACCAGTCGGTACTGAAATTTAGAAAATGTGAATCTTTGAGCGCTGTTGAGTGGAATCGTAAACACCTCTGATTGGCCATTATACTCACGCGCTCAGCGGAAATGTCTGTGATTGGCTGCAATGATCAGCGCTTCAAAAACATGTTGTAAATATAGGCCAATGACGCTCTTCACCGAGCGCTATAAGATACACACGGGAGCGTTTAAAAAGCAGGACTGGTCCGCTAATAGACGCCTGCTTGTGCTCTCAAACGCTCCTGCGTTGATCATTGTAGACAATCACCGACATATTGAATTAACGCGTGAGTACAATAGCCAATCAGAGGTGTCTACGAGTCCGCTCAATGGCGCTCAAAGCGGCACATTTTTAAAATGTCAGTTTTATGACTTCGTTAGCAGTCGGTAGAACTCAAGTTTACGTTCAGTCAAGACATAACTGACTGTGTTTACAAGGATACTTGCTGAGACGGGCATTATTTTGTTTGAATATGTGTGTTCGAGTGCAAAGACATGAAAGAGACGCAGATTTGTAGTTGCCAAGTGAGTAACGAATAATGAATTGAGTTCCCTTTCGCATCTTCTTGAGCTTGAATATGTAAATTGGCAAAGCTTGAACGTTCGTGATGATGCAACACTTTTCTCACAATTTTGCATGTTAGAATTCATAAAAATGTTCCCGGTGAATCGCGACCGCCACTGTTTCTGTCATGAAGCTGCACATAGAACATGGACAGAGGTGATCCAAACGCAGGCTTTATTAAGAGGAGAATCCAGAGACAGGTACAGGGAAACATGCAGGGGTCAAAACCAGGTTAAGCAGTCCAGATCAGCAATAAAACAATGCAGGGATAAGGCAAACGGGAAGAGCAGATACAGGCAGGGAGTCCAGGAACCGTGAAACTAGAAAACACTCGGAAACACTAAGGCTATGTTTACACGGAAACGATCTGAAGAGAAAACGCAAAAGTGGCGTTGCGTTATCACTTTTTATTCTGCGTTTAGACGAGCGTTATCGGGGGGAAATCCGCGTGCATATGATGACGCAAAAGTGTGTGAAATTCGATGTAGTATGCACTCCAGGCGGCTAGGTGGCAATGCGAAGCACTGCGACACAACAACACCAATATCTGAGAATATTTTGTACAACTGCTGAAAAGACTCTTGTACGTTTATCAGAGCTGCTATGGCAACTTGAAGGTCCGACGTATGGAAATAAACAGTTATTTTCCTGTAATGGCGCATGCCTGTGACGTAAACACGTACGCGACGAGAGCCACAGATTTGCGTTTTTACTGTTTCGATGGGAATGCGATGGTGGATCGTTTTTAAGATTTCCACTCTGGAGGGTGGTTTCACTTTTTTGCGTTTTTAAGCCTCCAAAACGCCGTCGCCGTGTAAACGAAAGGCACATCCGTCAAAATATTTTTACGTTTTCACCCAGAATCGTTCTCGTGTAAACAGGGCCTAAGAAACCAGGAAAACGCTCGATGCAGTAAGACACTTACAATACTGAGCCCCGAACAATGGGAAAACTCAGGCTTAAATCAGGGACCCTCAATCTAAAACAGGTGCAATAAATAAACCATAATCAGTCCAGGGTAAAACATAATGGAAACAATAAACTAGGAAGGAGTGCCCCCCAGAGGCTCAAGCGGGCACTCCAGCCGCAGATCGTTACAGTTTCACACACTCGCCGATTTTTACTCTCATTTGGCGCTTGGCGAGTTATTTAGGCAATAAATTTGCAGCCATAAACGTCAGTTTAGTTTTAATCGGCGTCTTCTAAGACGGTATTGTGTAAAAAATAAATTTTTTGGATTCTGATTCTGACAAATCCAAAGTCACAAGACATTTTTTTCCATGGATCTGTTTCTGCCGGAATAGTGCGCATGCAGCTGAATGATTTAATGAAACTGTTTTAATAACTCTACTATATAAAAATTCGCTTTGAAACTATTTTCACTTGGTAATTGCTAGTATAAAGTTCATTATTAAATACTAAGAAATGGCAACTAAGAAACACACTGAATCAAATGTGAATTTTACTCCAACATACAATACACTCAATAACTTTGTTTTGTTCACAACTTGCACTAATACATCACTGTCCACACACACACACACACACGCAAAACAAAAGCAAGATTTAAGATCTTGACAGATTAAGGTCAGTGTGTGTCTCTCAGAGACCCGAGTGAGCGGTTCAGATGAAATAGAAGAAAATAGAATTAAAATTAAAATGATTGAAAATAGAAGCTTTGCCATATTACTCAATTAAACAAGGGAGATTGTGCTTGATTTCCTATTGTCAAGTTGTGTGATTAATTCTGTCAGATTTTGAGATTTCTTGATATAACGATGATGAGATCCTCTGAATGATCATTTAATAACATTATGAAAGGGAAGTAGTGATTATTCATGCAAAAAGATGATTAAAAACATAATTGTTCAAAAGGAAATTACTGGGTTTAATACATTTTAAGCTCAATATGTGGCATAAGAAACATGTTAAATAAGACAAACACTTTATCTATCTAGATTTACTAATAACATTCAAATAAAATACAACTTATATAGATGGAAAACTTAAACTTAAAAAACTTAAACCATATTACTCGGTTGTGCTAGTTTGATTTCCTGTTGTCAAATTGTGTGATTAATTCTGTCAGATTTTGTGGTTTCTGTAAATAATGATGATGATATTTTCTGATCTATCATTTAATAAAACGGTTTTATTCAGAATACTTTCATTTCTTTCAGTTTCCTGGTTTAATACATGTTAAGCTCAATATGTTGCTTTAGAAACATGTTAAATAAAACAATCATTTTCATTAATAAAGTTAAAATAAAATAAAACCTAAATATTAGATGGAAAACTT
>NW_027509201.1:287500-317500 GCF_051911475.1 Siphateles boraxobius | reverse complement strand
ACAGCTTTTTTACATTGAAATACTTTTTCACAATTTTTACTGTTTTTTTAAGCAGGAGAAACTTCTTTTAAAACACTTAAAAATCTTACTGACCCCAAACTGTAAAAGTCTTCGGGCCGTATCTTGCACCCAGCGCATTGACCATGCACACCGACGCATGTGTCATTCCTATTTTGCACCCGACGCACAGAGGACTTTTCCCTCCACAGACGCACGTCGGTAAATTAGGGAATGAACTTGCGCTCCCGGGCCGGTTCAGGAAAAGAGGAGGCGTGTTCCGGCGCAAACGTTCCCTGGTGCTATTTTACAGTTTCAGAAAACAATTCCGCCACAGACCAGGAAAAAGTGGCGCGTTATTCTAATGTAGGCTAGCGTGTGCACAGCGCGTATACACTTTGCTTCTCTCATTTACACAGACGCAGCAGTTCCCATTTTTGCAAACCATACATAATTACAGGCAAAAATATTACCACACGAGGGAAATCAGTGTGGTGTCCATGAAGATGTGAAAACATAGGCATAAATCTAGCTTACACATTTACCCAACTTATTATATACCTGTTTAACCGAAGCTAATTTGGGTGGGTTTCTCCCATCCACATATAATGTCACTTCTCTGTCTTTTACGGCCCTGATAAGAACGTAGGTCTCCTCGGTTGTGAACCGCTCCTGTCTGGCAAATCCACCATAGCAATCCGCCATGGAAAAAGCGCGCCTGCACTTAAAGGGAATGTGAGAAGACGCTCTGATTGGTTTATTTCACGTTATGCCCAAACCACACATATGAGCAGAGGTGTCAAGTAGCGAAGTAGGCTACAAATTTACCTTATACTTAAGTAGAAATTTTGGGTATCTAGACTTTACTGGAGTCATTATTTTTCAGCCAACTTTTACTTCTACTCCTTACATTTTTCACGCAATAATCTGTACTTTCTACGCCTTACATTTTAAAAATAGCCTCGACTTGTTTTCATTCCGGCTTGTCATCATTAAAAAAAATTAAAAATGTAAAAAAATCCGGATGGAGTGCATTTGATTGTGGTTGGATGAGAAGTATAAAAATATACCATTCCGACACCCTATTGGTTTGTACGTGATCCATCGCACTGTACATGACACAAATCACGTCACACTCCAGGAAGGACAGCCTCAATGGCATTTTTTCCCTTGCATTACTTTTACTTTTATACTTTAAGTAGTTTTGAAACCAGTAGGCCTACTTTTACACCTTTTCTTGAGTAAAAAGCTTTAGTTGATACTTCAACTTCTACAGAAGTCTTTTTAAACCCTAGTAGGCTATCTATACTTCTACCTGAGTAATGAATGTGAACCTATTTTAGATTTGCGTCGGGCGCAAGAGTCATTTATCCCGCCGGTATTATAGCAACAGCGCGCGAGATCCGCACACAAATTTACTTGCGTTTTGCGTTTGATACTTGCGTTTCAGATCGTTAAAATAGGGCTCTAGATGTGATCATGTTTATGAAGCTGATTTTTACTGCTCATTCACTACTCAAGAAATATTCAAATCACTAAAAATCATTCACAGTCATTGTGCAAATCGCACATCACTGCAATAAAAGCTAGAGTAAATACAGTGATACACATCATACATCATCTCCTCTGTCCAGGGGAATCAGGACTGTCATGTTAGCATGCAGCGTACGCGATCAGAACCGCTATCAACGTCTTCATCATGAGCTGTCAAAGCGTGTGGCGAGTCTTCTCCTAACGGGACGTGTCGATTAACACCTACGCCATCATCCTGAAGGCTATGATTTACAGAGCAAGTGACATTTCCACAGCCTTGATAAGTCTCTTCAAATACGAGTGGGTCGGCGGCTCCACCTGCTGAGTCCTCTTCAAATAACGGGGCATGCCATAAATGTGTGCGATTAGCTTTTTAAATGGCCTCCTTGAGTGGATAACGCTCCTGACCTTTACATCACTGCGCTTTTCCCTTCTCCACCCGTGTGTCAGAAATGCAGCGTGAACTTGACTATTAACCTGCTGTGATGGCAAGTGCACTGTCCCTCGTGTGTCGTCTACTAGCACTTAGTGTTTACTTCGCCCGCTGGAGCTCAAGAGTGGGCGGCTTTACCTTATTTGATCTTATGAAATGCTTTGAGTAATGTTATATCAAAGTAAATGTACACTACTGTTGAAAAGTTTTGCTTAAAGTCCCCCTTTTATCCCTTAAAACTCATCTTTGATCACCAAAATGACATATTTAAATGTTTTTTCCTTGGAAAGAAATTTTTTATGGCTTAAAATATCTTGAATGTATCTTGGCCACCATTGCCTTTAGTAGCCTATTCACGGTTCTATGAATATGCAAATGAGCCCCGCCTCCACTCACTCACTCACTCAGAGATCCACTGGTTGACGATCACACGTTGATTTGATTGGTTACAAGGTAGTTTGTGACGTCAGAAACACCAGCGATTTCAAAGCGTGTTTTTGAGACTGTCTTTGGTTCACTGCAGTTTTAAGGAGAAAATACTCAGCAATGCTGTCAACTTATGAATTTACACATGATTTGTCTTATAGAATATTAAAAATGCCACATAGACATATAAACTAGATTAAAAGCTGAATTTTCACCACAGGGGGACTTTAATTTTTTTTTAAAGAAGTCTCTTCTGCTCATCAAGGCTGCATTTTTTAAATAAAAAATACAGTGAAAATTGTGTTCAAAATACAGTAAAAATGTAAACGTTTGGGGTCGGTATGATTTAAAAAAAAATGTTTTGATAAAAGTCTCCTGCTCATCAAGGCTGAATTAATTTGATTAAAAATACAGTAAATGCAGCAAAAATCTGAAATATTATTCCAATGTAAAACAGCTGCTTTCTATGTAAATATTTATTAAAGTGTAATTTATGTATAAAAGTGTGATCAAAGCTGAATTTTCAGCATCATTACTCCAGTCTTCAGTGTCACATGATCCTTCGGAAATCACTATAATATGATGATTTGATGTTTAAGAAACATTTATAATTATTATCATAATTTTCTGGAAATCGAAAAACATTTTATTTTTCTGGATTTTTTGATAAATAGAAAGTTCAAAAGAACAGCATTTATTTGAAATAATGCAATCTTTTGTAAGATTATAAATGTATTTATGGCAACTTTTTTATCAATTTAACGAGTCCTTGCTAATTAAAAGTTTAAATTTCTTACTGACCCCAAACTTTTGCACTGTAGTGTACACTTTATCACAATAGAGGCTATAGTTCAATTACCATGAATACAATTTCCATAACGCAATATCCTATTTGGTGCGCCAATATTGTTTCTTTTTATGGGCACAAACCAGAAGATCAAACTATTCTGTAAGACTTTAAAATAAGGTTCATTAGTTAATGCATTAACCAACATGAACTAACAATGAGCAATACATTTGTTACAGTATTTATTAATCTTTGTTCATGTTAGTTAAAGTAACACCAGGTTAATTTTTCAACCTTCATAATATATTTCCAAGTCTCTTGTGATGGTACATCGACTTACAATAGGTCGAATGACACGTCTGCCATAGCCTGACGGGGTCTGTAGCGTTTTTAATCGTACTTTTAAACTTCGGGTTTCGGGTAATAACCGGCGAACAAAGAGAACTACAAAACTCGACTGCTTTACGGCATATACGTCACTTCCACCACCACCCCCACTTCCTTAAAATCGCAGGGCTGTCAAGCTGTCACTATTTATAATATATTTAATATGCCAAAACTCTGGCCGCGCCGCTCTCACTGTGGAACAGGCATGAATTCAAGCGCGTCTCCTCTGATGTTGTTAGCCAATCAGAAAATAGCACTATTGTATCTGGGTAACATTAACGCAACAACCAATGACACCCCGTAGTCTGGGGTGTTTTTTTGTCTGCCTGACTATGTTACGGAAGCTATCTTATCCTGCGTTTATCTTCATGAATCAGGTAATGATTATTTGTCTTGCCTCAAGCTATAATGCAAATCGATTTGTAAAATTTGCAGATTTATTTATGGTAGCTTGATATTATAATATTGACGATATATGGTTATTATCTACCACTCAAACATTGCATTGAAGTATCATATAGATTAAGTAAAACGGTAACCAATAGAATAGGCTACTATAATGACACTGGCTTGTAAACGTAATCATCGCGATCATTTGTCGTTAGAAAAAAAATAAAACCCATGAAATTATATTCATATGACATGCTGAAATATATGCCACTGTACCTGGGATGAAGACAACACCTGCATGTGACCTCCTCCTACAGTGTTCAGGGCTATCATGGTTGTCAACAAATGCACAATGACAGAGATGAAATTAATATGAACTAAGATTAATAAATGCTATAGAAGTATTGTTCATTATAGTTCATGTTAACTAAGGTGAATGTTAACTAATGAACCTTATTGTAAAGTGTTACCAACTATTCTTATCAAGTAAATGAATTAGCCTGTCATCAGTGCAAAAAAAACGCTTCACAATATAAAAAAGACTCAAACTAAAATGATAAATCACTGCACTAAAGCTAGTAATCGGTGGAGAAAGACGCCATGGCCTTCATTGTTCCCGCTGAAAGGTTTTTTCCCCAGCGGTGTAGAAGCAGCTCTAAACACCATCAGATGAGAAGAACACTCGCCACAATCACAACACGCTTTTCCTCGAGATATATCACGGTGTCAGGGGAGCCTGTGAGGGCATATACATTCCCTTCATTCAATAAGCTCTTCCTCTCGGAGCATTTCTCATCATCAGCTGGATTACGGGTGTCGTGGGCACGAGTCGACGCTCACGCTTCGGGCTGTGCAGATGTCAGATGCATGTTTCATTTTCCCTCATTTCACCAGCCAGCCGGAGCTATGATGATATCGCTGCTCTTATTGATGCTGTCAACACAGATAGACCTTTAAATGGCTCTTCACCGTAGAAAAACATGGAGGTTAAATGTTATGGAAGCTTGTTTCCGCCACGGTATATAAAAAAGGCAATTTTATCCCACAATATTTGATTTTCTTTTTGCAATTCTGCGTTTAAAAGTTAGAAATATAGACTTAGAATTTCCACTGAAACAGGAAGACAGGGTGGGGCATATCGAGCAGCTCCTCCCCTTTTTTTAAAATAGCCAATAGCGTTTTGTTTATATCACAGCTTGGCCAGATTTGACAGTTTATGACAGCCAAAGTGTAATAATTCCCCTTTTAGATTTAATATGACCCCCTATCCCCTATATAGTGCACTATGTTCCATTCATCATATAGAAAATACAGAATTGTGAGATTGCAAAAAATCGCAATTATCCTACAATTTTCAATTTGTTTTACTCTGTGGAAAAATAGAATTGCAACACGTAAAGTCAGAATTCCAAGAAAAGAAGTCAAAATTGTGAGATTAAAAAGTTGCAATTAGTCTACTTTTTCATTATTTTTTAATTCCGTGCCAAAAAAAAGAAAAAAGAAAAGAAAAAAGAATTGCGTATAATTCCAAGAAAAAAATAATAAAAATTGCAAGATTCCAAATTGCATACTGTAGATTCTGAATTTAGTTTGGAACTTACGTCATTACCGTTAAAAAAGTATGTTCTATATAGTATGAATGTAATCTGGATGCAGTATATCTGCCATGTCGTCATGTGACCCACGGCATCAGTTTCACGTCGCTTCACTGTCATTCATAAATCCTCTCCCGTGGCCTCATGGGATATTAAACTGTTCATCAGATGCACACTTCAGAATCTCATTGGAAGTCGTAGGTCATGCGGGGACTTACTGTTTTATGAGTATTTTGCATTCAGACATACTTCTCAGCTCACATACTGGTTTTTCGCCTATAGAAATCGGCATATTCGAAAGCAGCGTCAGAATTTTGAGGGAAATAAACATGCATCCAAGCTTATAATTTGCAATTGTCAGATATAAACCACAATTGTGAGAAATAAAGAATGGAATGTGAGAAAAAAATCGAAATTACCATTTTTAAAAAAAAATTCTATGGCCTTCATGAACATCAGACCGTGAGAAGGAATGTGTCACCAGTCACATAAACGTCCTTATTCCCGTTCACTCCTGGCCGGGTGTTACAGTGAACTGGCCCGGGGCTAATGGAGATGATGCTGGGATATCATAACAATTTAATTTGGCTTGCACAGGCCACACTCCGAGAGGTAGAGGCGAGCGGGGGCCGAGACCATAATCTAATAAACACATTTGTTTTCATCGGCCTCCCTCGCTCTGACGGGCCAGAACTCGCTTTGAAACAGAAGCTCGTCTGGAGACGCATGAAAAACAGTGGGAGCAACGGGAAAACATGAGTAACACACACCATCTGGCCCGTCAAACACTGTGTGTGTGTGTGTGTGTGTGACTCACAACAGCTCAACACTCCCACATCTCTTGTAAATTGACCAAAGAACTCCAGTGCATCAATGTAAAACACAATCTGTTACTAGGACTTGGCAATATAGCGTAAATAATGATACTTTTCAGCCTATTGATGAGAAATATGTTGAAATTGTTTGCTCTGCTCATTTTTGTTCTTTACAAGTTTACTATGATTTTTATCATACAGATGAACAATCATTTCAGTTGCACAGCCATTGTTGATGCATATATTCAAAATGTTAACTGTCTGCGGTCCTTCGGTCCAAATGGACCCGACGCATTTAAATATATATTTTTTTAATAATCATAGCTTCATCGGAATGGTCTGAAATTTGGTGACTTTTTTGGTACTTGGTATATGAACATCAAAAAAAATTGGGGACAGGATTTGAATAATCTAAGTGGTTGTAAAAAAAATTGTCACACTCAGGACCTTCGGGTCCAAATGGACCCGGCATAGGAAATGAATGGCAAATTGGCAAAAATGTGAAAATACCGAGTTTTTTTGTGCGTACAATCTACAAATCAGCCACGATCCAGAAAAAAAGCACACAACAGTGAAGGGGTGAATCTATAAAACATCAAGAGTGCAAAACATCCACACACACACACACACACACACACACACACACACACACACACACACACACACACACACACTTTTATACATAAACAAACCAATAAATTCAGATGACCTATGTGTTTTGCATTTTTAAAATGCTCAGTTTGTCCACCAGATGGCATCCATCTGATTTAAAAAATTGCTTTCATGAGGTCTAGGCTTGACTCTAAAATGAAATACAGCTTTAAAAATTTTTTTTTTTTTTAAATAATTTTCTATTATATTCAATGGGGGGAAAACTGGGGGGAAATGGGTCATATTTATTGCATAAATATTAATTATAAATCATAAAATTCTCAAAACACCAAAAAAGAAAAGAAAAAATATTATAAAAAACAAGTAAAACATTTTTTTTGTGATTTTCTTTTAATAAATATGAATCCCACCCTTCCGGCCCATTTGGACCTGAAGGTCCTGAGTGTGACTCTGAAATGAAGGACCCCAGGAAGAAGTAATGGTTGCACTTTATTTTGATGGTCCTCTTTTAGACACTCTGTTGACAATAAGTTACGCTGCATGTAAACAAACTCTCATTAGAGTATTAGTAGACCGCCGGGTTCGGATTAGAAGAATGAGTTGACGTACTTGCAAAGTTAGCATCAAAGTGTAAGTAGAAATTAAGCAGACAGTCATAATTATACTCTAATGCTAGTTGACATGTAGTTACAAAGTTACTTATAGTAAGTAGAATGGACTTGAAATAAAGTTTTACCGAACTGAGATACATTAAATCTAAAGTTGAAATAATAGGCCTATGTCACGAAAAAATTGAAGACCGGAAGTACGTCTTTTAGTAGGGATACGGCTCTTCCGGTTAGCTTTTTACAATGGTGGCGTCCGATAAATACCGCTGGACCAAATCTCTGAGTCCGCAACCCACCTGAAGTCACATATGACGACGTGGTTCGGATGGTAAATGAAAACTCTCGAGTTGGAAAGCGTGAAAGCTGAGGTATGGCTGTCTACGTCATGATGCAGAGCAACCCGGTACACTACAACAACAGCTGCGGGACGTTCAACAACTCTAGCCGTTCGCCAGAAGAGTAAACGTTTCTATGGTAACAGCGAGTTGGACCAATCAGCAGACGTTGCTGCTACGCTTAGGATTGTGGGTAGTGTAGTTTTTTCATAAGATCGCGGATAAAACATGTTTTTCTTAAAACAATGTTGATTTCATACGAACTTATAGCTTCAACGGGAGCAAAAACCCTTCGTTTCACAACCTCATAGCTCGTGGTCAGTCTACCTCGGATGGTTTAGACATTATGGCTGATAATCTAAATCCTTATAGAGAAATACTGTTGACCGGAAGTTCTGTGTCCCTACTCCGCGTTCCGGAAGCAGGGAGTTTGACATAGGCCTATAAAGGCATGTTTTCATCTTCACTTTAGTGAACTTTGCCGTTTTAATTAAATTTTTTGATTCATTGCTGGCAGTTTGAGCAGACTCAAATGAATCAAAATTACCAATGAATCAAACTTGTCAACTTTAAATCTGTTTTTCCCTACTTTTTTGTTTTTTTACTACATTTGTCAATACAAATAATCAGATATTATATACTATAGATGAATGGAAGGACAGACAGACAGACAGACAGACAGACAGATAGATAGATAGATAGATAGATAGATAGATAGATAGATAGATAGATAGATAGATAGATAGATAGATAGATAGATTGATTGATAGATAGAGATATTCAGATAGATATATAGATAGATAGATAGATAGATAGATAGATAGATAGATAGATAGATAGATAGATGAATATATGAATAGATATATAGATAGAAAGACAGATATTCAGATATAAATATAGATAGATAAATAGACATAGATAGAGATATTCAGATGTTATATATAGGCCTAGATAGATAGATAGATAGATACACAGATATATTATATAATCAAAAACTTTATGTTAGATGCAATTAATCGTGATTAATTTATTTGACAGTTCTAATAGGCCTATATACAGAATATGTCGGCTACATTGAATCATTATGATATCATCACAGTAATCTAAGCCATATCAAAAATAATCTTTGAAGATCACTTTTGAACAGGTCTATGAATCTGAATTATATATAAATTAATATGTAGTTCAATATAAATAATAAATCTGAATATGTGAAACGAAATCATCAGTATTAAATGATTGTTCTAAATTCATGATCTGCTCTTCTAGCGAATATTTAATAGTTCACACACACATGGCCTCTGCTCTATAAATCTTTTCATCGTTCATTAATAAAAACGTGCACCTTGAGAATTTCTGTTGGTGTCAAAACACAGATTCGTCATTATTCTTAAAAGAGCAACAGGACGGGTCTAAACGCATCGCTCCTCGACGATCGCTCATGAATAATTCAAAGTCGGCCACAAGACTTCAATGATGACGTAAATCGAATACCGTTATTGATAATTCATCCACAGATAAGAGGAGAAGATATTAATCAGCGTAACCTTTCTCAACTAACAACCTTGTTATTCCTCAAAGCCAAACAAAATGAGAATTTGACGGTGTTATTACGCCGGAATTACACGCGTGAGGCCATTGATCAAACCGCTGCTATAATGAAATGAAAAATGAAGCTCCCTCTAGATACGCTTTTGGAAAGGCTGGTCTTTGATTCTCAGTGGCGTTGGCTGTAGTGTGTGCTCCTGGTCGCTGGAGCGAGTCTCGGAGAAAGCTCTTTAGTAGCTCTGCTTCTCCTAATTGCTTGCATTGGGAGCCTCGACTCCATACGGATTCTCTCCGCTCGACGCTTAACTTAGAAAGTCGAGCCCCGCGCCAGAGAATATGGATGTTTGTTGATAAATTGTCACACTGAGATATGAACAGCACTAGAGCGTCAACAGAAACGGATATTGAAGCGAATCCTCGCTCTCTACTGCAGGGCTGCTATTAAACACACACTTTCTCATTCTCCACACGCGAAACACAATTTCTCCAGCCAGATATGGAGTGATTTTAGAGATTTGGCTTCAAGGTCAGAAGGCCAGAGCTGCGAGCGGGCTTCACACTTGATTAAACAAGTGAACAAAGATATATTATGCCACATTGTTTAATCATTTTCAGACTCTCATCACTGTGCTAATTTGAACTCAATAATGTCTGAGGATTTTCTTTGCCTTGTGGTTTTGTGAAATTATGTTTCTGTAGTCATGATGCATGAATATCGTAAATGCCCTGCAAGTTGCTTTGAATAAAAGCATCTGCCAATCAAATCACAACGAGTCGTTTGAGTAATAAAACAAACTTAAGCTTTATATTAAAAAAAGGGTTTGCGATTTAAAATCCAAAATTGCAAGAGTGAAAAGGGTGAATTGACTAAATTCAATTCTGTTGAAAATGTTGAGGTCAGTAAAGAAAGAAAATTCTTTCTTTACGAAAGTGATCGAAAGTGACATTTATAATGTTATACAAGATTCTGTTTCATATAAATGCTTCTCTTTTGGACTTTCTCTTCCTGAAAGAATCCTGAAAAATAAAATGTATACAGTCTCCATAAAAATATGAACCGGTCTCAACATTGATAATCAGAAATGTTTCTTGAGCAAATCATCATGTTATGATGATTATTGAAGGATCACCGATGTCACAGACGACTGAAGAACTGAGGTGTCAATCAAACTCTCAGGCCAGATGATTGTGACTTTTTCATATTATGGGGAATTTCCATCTACTCTGGGTTTATTATAATTGTCAAGAGAGATACTAGTGAGGTTTAAAGTGTATATTTTCAGATCAAAATATCGTTTTGTTCAGTTCAGATCAAA
Organism: Siphateles boraxobius; assembly: GCF_051911475.1. NCBI lineage: Eukaryota > Metazoa > Chordata > Actinopteri > Cypriniformes > Leuciscidae > Siphateles > Siphateles boraxobius. The sequence goes on along the minus strand of NW_027509201.1, from coordinate 306,718 downwards.
TATTCATAGTGCAGTGATACACCAACACGGAAACACCTTGTTAAACAGGATCGTGAGTGTTAATGAACTATTTCATGATTTCACACTGTTTCCATAATGAAAGGGAATGAGAACTGAAACTGTCAAATGATCAACATGCAAAATACAAGTTTGGGGTTGGTATTATATTTGAATTCTACATTACTTGGATAATATGGTAAATACAGTAGAAATGGTAAATTATTCCAATGTAAAAGCTGTTTTCTATGTGAATATACAGTAAAGTGTAATTTATTCCTGTGAATTTTCAGCATCATTACTCCAGTCTTCAGTGTCACATGATCCTTCAGAAATCAGCATAATATGATGATTTGATGCTCAAGAAACATTTATGATTATTGTCAATGTTGAAAGCAGTTCATAATTTTGTGGAAACTGTAATACATTGTATTTTTCAGGATTCTTTGATAAATAGAAAGTTCAAAAGAACAGCATTTATTTGAAATAGAATCTTTTGTAACATTATAAATGTTTTACTGTCACTTTCGATCAATTTAATGTGTCCTTGGGGAATAAAGTACAGATTTATTTCAAAAACTTTTTGAACCGTAGTGTAAGTGCAAATGAGATTTCAACATTCAATTTGAGTTTTTATCTTGCACAAAGCAAACCTATAAATATGATTATATAGAAAACAGCAACCAGGGTCTTCTACTAAGTATCTTTTCTGTTAAACAGAAGAAGAAAAAAATCGTGAAGGTGAGTAAAAGACAAAGTAATTCTCGGATGAACTATCTCTTATTTAATTGGCCAAAATGCGATTAAAGTGTCTACATAAAAATAGAGTTATAAATTACCCTTTTGTATCATGATGCGATGGGCTATTTCTCATCCAGTATAATAGGTCTCGACACCTTGCCAGTGGGAATGTAAGACACAGGACAAAAGAGAGAGAGAGAGATGGGAAAGATTAGTCTTCAGGTTTCTCATAAGCTCAAGTAAACAGTGTAAACACAGACCCAAGACAAACATTTGCTCTCCATGTCACCTCGCTGTCAGACCCAGCGAGAGCCATTACCGTCAGGGGTCAGCTCATATTGAGCGCTTCTTACACCCGTCTGAGACCCGGCTTTGATTTCTGCAGGGGTCTGATGGAAGAAGAAGGATTGGATGGCAGATATTCCTTCTAGCCTGAGGAATCTGCTTTAAACAGCATCATAATGCGGCCCGTCGAGGCATAACTGGAAGCGTTGCTCATATCTCTCCGGCGGCCTCGGCGTGATAAATCATCCATCGGAGGCGGGTGATCTGTATTAAGCAAAGACGATGTATCTCTCGCGGTCAGGGATGACCTTTCATGAAAATCTCTGGAAAGTGAAAGGAACAGTGTTACGACCTGCTGTTTGACTGCACTATCATTTCACAAATAAAAAATGACTATTTTTTACTATACTGTACATCTTCCTGTATAATAGTGCATTACATTGACCAAAAGTAACGGGTAAAGACATTTATAATGCTATAAAAGATTCTGTTTAAAATAAATGCTGTTCTTTTGAACTTACTAAGAATCCTGAAAAATGAATGCATTACGGTTTCCACAAATATATGAAGTGTTTTGAACATTGATAATAATCATAAATGTTTCTTGAGCATCAAATCATCATATTATAGTGATTTCTGAAGGATCATGTGACACTGAAGACTGGAGTAATGATGCTGAAAATTCACAGGAATAAATTACACTTTACTATATATTCACATAGAAAACAGCTAATTTACATTGTGATAATATATCACAATTTGTACTGTATTTTTTGTGTGTAATTTGGATCCAGAAGAAATTAAAAAAGCTGTTACACCAAACTTTTATTTAACATGTGAAACACTGACAAACAGTGCATTTTTAATCACAGTTTGTGTAAAAATGTCTTAAAGGTGAAATACTGCACTTTTAATGGAAATGGAAAAATAACAGCTGCTTCTTTTATTTTTCTCTGCATATTAAACCGTGATCTGCATATTTTAACTTAAGAAAATGACTCACTTCACCTTTAATTAGTGATTGAATAATGAAGAGAAAAGGAACTTGAGTTCATTGTAATGTATTGCATTGCATACAGAAAATGTGCATACACAGAATTCATAAGAATATCATGCTATTTTGAACACACTTCCCTCTGATTTCAGTGATGGACCCAAAAGCCTCATTCCTTTTCCAAAAATGCAATGCAGGTCTCTAATTGCGGGATGCGCATCAAACTTTGAGGAGTTTAGGAAGTAATGGGCTTTTCTTGGGAGAATAACGGAGGTGTGCAGATGGAAATGGTAGATGGAGCGTCGGTAATACAGAGGCTTTTAAGTTCACAGCATTAGAGGCATTGTGTAGCCAATGATGTGCAGAGAAATTGCTTCTAACCTCCCCCAAAATTGCTTGCTCGGCTCGAATTAATCTTAATCGAATTTCTGTCTGGCGTCGTTAAAAAGCCCCAAAGTAATTCTGTCTTTCTGGGAGAGAGTTATTAATGTAAATGTGGGCTAAAACGCATGGCCAACACAGATGGAAACGCTGATAGATCACGGATGGCAAATCGGATCATCTCCCTCCATTACACCAGGAGAGTTGGAAAATATCAGGAAGGGTATTACAGGAACATTGAATCTGCCGAGGACACAGGTGAATTTTCACAAGCGTTCACGTCGAGACATTATTACTCTTTGATTAGACGGTGCTAAAAAGACTTCATTGCAGTGCAAGTATTTTGCATGAAAAGCTCCACATGACTTGCAATTAAAGGCATCTGCATTGATCTGAACAGATGGCAAATAGTTATAAAGATTAAATATTAATTAATTTTGGTTGGAATAATGCTTCATTCATTAAACATGGTCTGCGTGAACCATTGAGCTCATGCACTTTAATTTACAGCCAAGAAAACAGGCAGCTAAACTTTATAGAATAATAATGAACTGTCTGTGCATCAGTCTCATGTCCAGTCAATAACTCACAGTCTTAAAGGCACAGTTCACATGTAAATTAAAATTTAAGGGACTGTGGAAAATATTAGCCTTAAGAGCATGCACTTTAAATATCCACCTAATAAGATCATATGGGACTCTTTGCGTGTATTCAACACACTGGTCTGGGAAGCAATAATTCTTCCATTTATGACTATTAGGCACAAATTTAAACATGGCTTCTCACAGGCACTTCATTAACTAATCAATGTCCAATTATTTACTCTCTAACCAGTTTAAAAATACATATTATCAAAATACAAGTCTATGTGCACATGCAATTCCTAATCTTACTGGGATTCGTGCATGTTATCCTAGAGGAATATTATGCACTTTCTTTTTGAATGTACAAAACGACTTTCCTCTTATCCAGTCAAGTCCTGCTGCTGGCTGATGTAATAGACAGCCACTTAAAAGTAGCCATGTGTTTTGACAAAATGATTTCTTTGGAAGTCACATAATTTGAAATCAGGGCTTTTAACAGCATGAAACAGACTTGTGTTTTTCCTGATCCGTCACATGGCATTTACTGGTCAGGTGATTGGCTTACACTTCTTGTGCCACAGAAAACTCTGTAGACCTTCATGCTGGTGTGTAACTGCTACTTTTTTTACAATCCAATCAACTCCCGGTGGATAAAATCAAGCCCTGACCTATTTTTGTCCTCATTGAATATCCTGGTTCACTCAGAAGTGCAGCACATTACAGATATACAACGTGTTGCAAATGCTATTTCATGTTGGCTTGGACTGAATTAGATAAAAAAAAAAAAAAAAAAAACATGCAACAACTCTGATTTATAGTGTGTTTTTACATCAAAATTCTCTTATAGGGAATAAAAAGCATGCATTGCAAGTATGATATTCTTTCTGTTAAGCAAGACAATTTACATCAAAAAGCTAGAAGAATATTTCTGGTGCACGAAACGTTTCTTTTGAAACAAGGCCAATTAGCTCTAAATAAATGAGTCATTAGACAACACTTAAAGATGAAAACACACACGTCTGCTGAGACCCGTGTTACTATTACAACAGCTGTCTCAACCCACACGCCTGACTAATCCGCCAACTATCCATCATAAAAGTGCATCTATCCATCATAAAAGTGCATCTATCCATCATTAAAGTGCGTCTATCCATCATAAAAGTGCATCTATCCATCATTAAAGTGCGTCTATCCATCATAAAAGTGCATCTATCCATCATTAAAGTGCGTCTATCCATCTATCCATCATTAAAGTGCATCTATCCATCATTGAAGTGCATCTATCCATCTATCCATCATAAAAGTGCATCTATCCATCATAAAAGTGCATCTATCCATCATTAAAGTGCATCTATCCATCTATCCATCATTAAAGTGCGTCTATCCATCTATCCATCATAAAAGTGCATCTATCCATCATAAAAGTGCATCTATCCATCATAAAAGTGCATTTATCCATCATAAAAGTGCATCATATCATCATAAAAGTGCATCTATCCATCATAAAAGTGCATTTATCCATCATAAAAGTGCATCTCTCCATCATAAAAGTGCATCTATCCAACATATAAGTGCATCTATCCATCATAAAAGTGCATCTATCCAACATAAAAGTGCATCTATCCATCATAAAAGTGCATCCGTCCATCATAAAAGTGCCTCTATCCATCATTAAAGTGCATCTATCCATCATAAAAGTGCATCTATCCATCATAAAAGTGCATCTGTCCATCATAAAAGTGCATCTATCCATCATAAAAGTGCATATATCCATCATAAAAGTGCATTATATCCATCATAAAAGTGCATGTGTCCATCATAAAAGTGCATCTGTCCATCATAAAAGTGCATCTATCCATCATAAAAGTGCATCTATCAATCATAAAAGTGCATTTATCCATCATAAAAGTGCATCATATCATCATAAAAGTGCATCTATCCATCATAAAAGTGCATTTATCCATCATAAAAGTGCATCTCTCCATCATAAAAGTGCATCTATCCAACATATAAGTGCATCTATCCATCATAAAAGTGCATCTATCCAACATAAAAGTGCATCTATCCATCATAAAAGTGCATCCGTCCATCATAAAAGTGCCTCTATCCATCATTAAAGTGCATCTATCCATCATAAAAGTGCATCTATCCATCATAAAAGTGCATCTGTCCATCATAAAAGTGCATCTATCCATCATAAAAGTGCATATATCCATCATAAAAGTGCATTATATCCATCATAAAAGTGCATGTGTCCATCATAAAAGTGCATCTGTCCATCATAAAAGTGCATCTATCCATCATAAAAGTGCATCTATCCAACATAAAAGTGCATCTATCCATCATAAAAGTGCATCTATCCATCATAAAAGTGCATCTATCCAACATAAAAGTGCATCTATCCATCATAAAAGTGCATCCATCATAAAAGTGTATCTATCCATCATAAAAGTGCATCTATCCATCATAAAAGTGCATCTATCCATCATAAAAGTGCATCTATCCATCATAAAAGTGCATCTATCCATCATAAAAGTGCATCCATCATAAAAGTGTATCTATCCATCATAAAAGTGCATCTATCCATCATAAAAGTGCATTATATCCATCATAAAAGTGCATCTATCCATCATTAAAGTGCATCTATCCATCATTAAAGTGCATCTATCCATCTATCCATCATAAAAGATTTGATGCGTTTGTGTAAGAAAAATATCCACATTTAAAACTTTATCGACTAAAATAACTAGCTTCCGGCCAAACGAACAAACAAACATAGCGTAGTGCATCATGCGTAGCATAAATATGATGGATAGAGATGTACTTTTATGATGGACAGATGCACTTTTATGATGGATAGATGCACTTTTATCATGGATAGATGCACTTTTATGATGGAGAGATGCACTTTTATGATGGATAGATGCACTTTTATGATGGATAGATGCACTTTTATGATGGATAGATGCACTTTTATGATGGACAGATGCACTTTAATGATGGACAGATGCAGTTTTATGATGGACAGATGCACTTTTATGATGGATAGATGCACTTTTATGATGGACAGATGCAGTTTTATGATGGACAGATGCACTTTTATGATGGATAGATGCATTTTTATGATGATAGATGCACTTTTATGATGATAGATGCACTTTAATGATGGATAGATGCACTTTTATGATGGACAGATGCACTTTTATGATGGACAGATGCACTTTTATGATGGAGAGATGCACTTTTATCATGGATAGATGCACTTTTATGATGGAGAGATGCACTTTTATCATGGATATGATGCACTTTTATGATAGATAGAAGCACTTTTATGATTTATAGATGCACTTTTATCATGGAGAGATGCACTTTTGCTGTTGGTTTGTCTCTGTAGCTTCGTATATCTTTCTGTTTTGAATCATTATTTACTACCATTCCCTGTTGTTTATACTGCTAAATACAACTTACTTAACATCACATATTAACCTGACATCGCTAGCTTCAATTTAAATCATTGCTAGCACAACAAGCTACTAATTCGCTAGCCTGTTAGCGTGCCATCCGTGCGCATTTATTTATTTATTTAGCTTGCACTCTCGCACCTTTTACAAATCCATCAAAGCTGTGGTAAGTAGAATCAGTCAACAAACACGGTAAGTCATGTCATCTTCTCCTCTTATTGTCACTTGCACTTCATGTAACATGTATAGTATAGCCTTCTGTCGGCACAGGATTTACATGTGATAAATGCAGGGAGATAGTCAGGCTGACGGAGAGGATTTCAGAACTAGAGACACACATCCAAACTTTAATTGAGGTTAATTGTAAGAGTGCAAGGGCTTTAGATACTACTTTGGATGCGACTAGCTTAGTGAACTCTGTACATTGTTCGGTCCCGGCTGTGGAGCGCGTGCAGCAGGGCGACTGGGTTACGAGACAAAACACCGCTCTTCCGTTCCGATTAACATATCAAATAGATTCTCCCCTCTCAGTGAAACACCCACTGAGAATCCTGTTGAATGTGCCCTAGTTATTGGTGATTCTACTACACGAAACGTGAAAATAGAGACACCAGCCACCATAGTCACATGTTTGCCGGGAGCCAGAGCGCCTGACATCAAAGCAAATTTAAAAGTGCTGGCTAATGCTAATCGTAAATTCTCTAAGATTATTATTCACGTCGGCACTAATGATGTTCGACTCCGCCAGTCAGAGATCACTAAAATTAACGTTAAAGAGGTGTGTGAACTCGCAAGTACAATGTCAGGCACTGTAATTTGCTCTGGCCCCCTTCCTGTTCGCCGGAGTGATGAGATACTTAGACTATCCTCACTCAATGGCTGGCTGTCTAAGTGGTTTCCGCAAAATAATATAGAGTTCATTGACAATTGGAAAAGTTTTTGGGGCAGACCTGACCTGTTGAAAAGAGATGGTATTCATCCCTCCTGAGATGGTGCTGCTCTTCTCTCTAGTAATATGGCACATAGTCTTAGAGCTCAAACATAATTTGGGGCTCTGCTAGCTGTCTCACGTCACCAAGGTCAGATAAACCACATCACATAGAGACTCTGTCACCTAGGTATCATAATATAGAGACTGTGTCTGTTCCCCGAATTAGGAAATACAAAAAGCTTCCAAACCCAACTAAGGGTAAAAATGTAATTGATGTTCAACAAATAAAAAATAGATATAATACAAATGAACAACTGATAAAGCTCGTGTTGCTGAATATTCAATCTCTTACTGTACTTCAACAGCACTTATTGTTAATGATATGATTACAGACTATAACCTAGATGTGCTGTGTATGACAGAAACCTGGCTAAAACCAAACAATTACATTACTTTAAATGAATCCACCCCCCAAGATTACGGTTATAAACATGAACCTCGTCTGAATGTAATTTATAGTAATATTTTCAGAATTACTAAGAAGTCTAGTTCCAAATATAATTATTTTGAAGTGTTGGTGCTTAATGTAACACTATCTAGTGTAAATGATAAATCACGTTTAAGATTTGTGCTGGCTACTGTATACAGGCCACCAGGGCACCATAAAGATTTTATCAAATAATTTGCTGACTTTCTATCAGAGTTAGTACTGGCTGCAGATAAAGCCCTAATTGTTGGTGATTTTAATATACCTGTAGATAATGGAAAAGATGCAATGGGATTGGCATTTAAAGACATTCTTAACTCTATTGGAGTTAGACAACACGTGTCAGGACCTACTCATTGTCGTAATCATACTCTAGATCTAATATTATCACATGGAATCAATGTTGATGCCGTTGAAATTCTGCAGCAGAGCGACGACATCTCAGATCATTATCTAGTCTTGTGTTAACTTAATTTAGCCAAGGCTGCAAAGCCGACTCTGTGTTACAAATATGTTAGACCTATCACTTCTGCCTCTAAAGATCGCTTTATTAATAATCTTCCTGATCAGTTTCATCATCTCACTGGAAGAAAACAAAACTAGAGGTATTTCGCATCTCATGGAAAGAGAGCACAATTGCATACAGAGAGGCCTTAAAAACTGCTAGATCTGCTTATTTTTCAACCCTATTAGAAGAAGATAAACAAAACCCTAGGTATTTATTCGAAACAGTGGCTAAACGAATGAAAAATAAAGCTTCAACACCAGAAGTTTCCAAGCAGCACAGCAGTAATAGCTTTATGAACTTCTTCACTTATAAGATTGATAATATCAGGGAGAAAATTATATCTATGCAATCGTCTTCTACAGTATCGCATCAGACAGTGCAGTGTAGTCTCAATGATGAAAAATTTGATTCATTCATTGCTATAGGAGAGGAAGAATTTAATAAACTCGTTAAATCATCTAAATCGACAACATGTATGTTAGACCTTATACCGACTAAACTATTGAAAGAGATGCTTCCAGAGGTCATAGATCCTCTTCTCAATATCATTAATGCATCTTTGTCATTAGGATACGTACCAAAAACTTTTAAGCTGGCTATGAATAAACCGCTTGTTAAAACAACGCAACTTGATCCTACAGAATTAGTCAATTACAGGCCGAATCTACCTTTTCTGTCAAAGATACTAGAAAAGGCAGTATCCTCACAACTATGTTCCTTTTTAGAAAGAAATGATATCTGCGAGGATTTTCAATCAGGATTTAGACCGTATCATAGTACTGAAAAATACTGTAATTTCTATTATCACTGTAAAGCTGCTTTGAAACAATCCATACTGTTAAAAGCGCTTTATAAATGAAGGTGACTTGACTCGACCTGTTATTGCGGCTCAAAATTTGTTTTCGACGTGACAGACTTTCACAAATCCCTACATATCCCGAGCTAAATCTGCAGCTCTGCATCTCATTGTCCTCATCCCTCTCTGGTCTCCTGCTCCTCGAGAAGCTTCAGCTGTACAGGACAAACTTGTGTAGCTCTCGAAACCAAACGCATGAAGCGCTTTCCCTCCGCTGTCATTAAGAGAGCGTCTCGTCTCTGCCACGAACACTCTCACATTGAAGGGAATTCATGGCGGGGCGTTTCCTTGTTGAAGCTCGTCATCATAAGCTATAAGCAATTGCCACTTTTTGTCTCACAATTCAGACTTCTATTCTTAAAATTGCGAGTTTACATCTTGCAAATTCTGACTTTTTCCTCGGAATTCTGAGTTTAATCTCACAATCTCACAAATCTTAAATTTATATCTCAAAACTCTGGCTTTTTTTCTTAGAATTGTGAGAAAAAGTCTAAATAATATATAAACTCAGATCTGCGAGAGAAGAAAAGTCTGAATTGTGAGTTAAAAAGTCGCAATTACCTTTTTATTTTTCGCCTATTCTATGGCGTAAATTAGGAAGGAAGGATAAACAGCGATGTGTTTTGTTTTGTGAAATCATCTCTTCGGCCTCTGCTCCTTCCCATGAGCCTTGTTTGTAACTCTGCTGAAGAACCTTGACTATGACCAGAGGACCTCCATATGCTGTGATGCACTATTCATCAAAAACAAGAACTATGAATTATTCAAAACCTGCAAACAAGTCTCAGCAGCATGTGCATGTACCTGTGTGCATGTGTGTGAGTGTATAATGTTGAGTGTGAATGTGCATTTAATGAATGTACCATATATATGCTCTGCAAGGCCAGTGCAGAAATGTCTTATTATACACTAAGATGTTCGGATCACTTATGAATGCTAAGCAACATGATACTGAAGGAATTTGTAGATTTTTGGGAATGGTTTCTCTATTCTGGTTGTGTTAATACATGAGATTTTCAAATTTGAGGCCATATTTACTAGTAGGCTACTGTACCATGCTTTAATATATACAGTACCATGGTACTGATTGCTTACCATAGTCATGTACCGCTGAAGAATATCACGGGAGTATCTGAGCTAGCGACCAGTGTTGCCAGATCTCGCGAGACAAATAAGCAATCAGGCCCGTGAAAACAAGGCCAAAACAAGCGACTTTTTCTCATAGACAATAAAAGAGCTTTTTCTGCAGAGCCCCCCTAGGTTCCGGGAAGAGAAAAATTAATAAACGGTTTTACAATCCGTGGGGACGGATAGTTTTAAACTGTGGGTACAGATTGTCAATTTACATCCATGTGAACAGATTGGTAAACTGTGCCCAGTTTTGTAAAACTGCACACGGTACAGTTTATTTTTCTTCTGTAATGAAGCTTGGCTGTCCATCTAGTGAAAAATGTTGGTACTGCGGCCAAATAAAATCTTACTGAAAGCTAATTTTTTGAGATATCAACCTAAAATTTGTAACACAACTTCTTCAGATTTGTGGCTTACATTTTCTTGCAGTTTTAGAGTAAAATATATTTTTTTATATATATATTTTATATAAAATATAAATACTTATATTTTTACATTGTTCATTTTCATAAACTCAAACTTGTATTACTTTTTTTCTGTTTCACTTTCATAATTTCATAATACTTCACTTAGACAATAATCTGGCAAATGTCTTCTTTAAAACAAGACCAACCATAGGTCTATATTCCAAAGCATTCTTGAATTACAACCATTTAAGTTTGAATAGTTATTTTCATGTCTATGCGAAAAAGGGGGAGTGACAGTTAAAGGGTTAAACAATATTAAACTATAATATCTATATCTAGAATATCTAAAATATAATTAATATATAAAAACTCTCCTACAGTCCAGTCACCATCAGTCGCGACGATCGCGACTCGCACGTATTTTCATTTAAACGTCACTCACTGACACTTTCCTAACCAGAAAAAAACCCGATTGCCCTGCTCTGCCTCTGATTGGCTAGTACTCGTTGCCATCTGGGTCAGAGCCAATTAGAAGCAGGATGTGGGTGGGGAAAAATGAGAGAGAGAGGGAACAGGCAAGACAAACTCCTACCTTTAAATAACATATAGAAAATATCTGCTTGACAACGAGCTGAGAACAAGCCCAAATAAGCAACTACACTTTAGAAACAAGCCCAAAAAAAACGCGACCCGCGACTACCACATTTGCAAGCGACTTTACAGAAAAACAAGCCCAAAGTCGCTTATAATAAGCGGACTTGGCAACACTGATAGCGACCTATCTCTCAGTTTTCCTCCGGCCTGAAAACAGCCGGCCAATCAACGAACAGAGGGCGGGCTGAGAGCCGTGACGTAGACGCTAAGCGCCGAGTTTTAGATTCTTACTGCGTCCCAATTCGCCTACTTATACTACGCCCTAAAAGTATGTACTCTTTTTGTGAAGAAAAAGTGCATACTTTTGAGTGTGTAGCTAAAGAGTAGGCAAGCTTTGGGACATACTATCACGTCATCTTTAATGGACAGCTCTGTCGCGTGCTGCGTGCATCCTGTCACCGTAAACTGCCCTGTCAATCATCTCATCACAGTTAAAATCCTCAAATCAATCTAATTTGATTTCCTACTGTTTCGGAGAGCATTCATCTGCCAGTCGTGGGTCTTTCATGCGGATACTCTCGTGTTTTTAATTTGAATATAATGATGCATTTAAAAGGTAATGGCTAAACGTATCTTTACAAAAGTTCACAATGCTGCAGATGCAATATAATGTGGGCAACACTGAATACATTCATTTTCGTCAGGTTAGATACTGATAATTAATCACCTAAACCAATTTATCTAAACCTCTCTACATAACCGCGGCACTCGCGCGTCCTCCATGTCTGTAGTTTTTTTGTAACACTTTTCACTCGTGTTTGTAGTTCTAACCGAATCCTCGTCCAACGCGTGATGGGTTGTGGGCAATATCAGCCGTTAGAGTGCGCATCGATCTACACTTCGGATTCTGACCGGAAATAGTAGACCATCCGGGTATCTTTGAAACACTCATTTCAACATACTACGATTTGGGACGTACTAATTCTATTTTCGAATACTATTTAGGACGGATAGTGTGCGAATTGGGATGCAGCATGTATTCTAGTTTAGGGAAATCGAAAACGAACGCGGATATGGAGACACGGGATGCAATTCACTCTGTTGTGGAGAATATTCCCGGCATTTGCAAACTGAAGCCCAAACAAGAAGAGTGTTTGTTAAACATTTTGAATGGAGGTGATGTTGTGGCGCTACTCCCGACAGGTTTTGGGAAAAGTTTAATTTATCAATTATTACCGATCGTCAGCGAGAAACTGGGGAGGCAAAAGGCCGGCAAGACGATAGTTGTTTCTCTCTACTGTCAAATATTAGTTTAGAGGCCCTGATTGTACCGTGTATGCGTAGATTTACTTCACATAATCTGCAAAAGTCATTCACAGCCATGTTCACTCTCTCGATGGTTTCGTTTTCGCATCATACGTGTGTTTACAGTGGAAGTTCGATGCGGCTGAGCTGGCGCATAACACACGTCATAACCAAACGTTATGAGATTGGCTTACGGGTAACCAATGATTTTATACTTCAGACAAGCGCGCATTAATTAATTAATGTGGTGCATGTCCAAAAACATGGTGGTACCAGAGTACCTTTTTCTTCCTAAAATATATATTTTTTTGTGGTAGAAGAATTTACTGGGTATTTATAATTATAGCTTTACTTTTAATTGTTTATTTATTTATTCATAGTGATATTTTAGTATCATTGAGCTACTATAATAGTTTTTTATATTTAGAATTTGTTGTAATTTTTTTTGCATATTCATATACATCATATACAGTATTTTTAGAAATGTTAGCCTTATTATTTTAGTTTAATTTATTTTAGTGCATCAAGTTAGGAAAGCTGTTTTTTCCCCCCTAAAGTTTTTTATTTAAATCAACGAAAATGTGTTTTTCTTGTTATGGTTATAGTTATAACCGTGATTTATTCCTTCTTCCCTGGTTGAGGTCTGCAGGTTGCAGACAGACGATGGACATTGTGACGAAGCATCTGTAATTAAGAACAAATTACTCAGTCTGAGGCCACAAGATCACACTTTATCTTCTCATTTATCTCTCGACGAAGCATAAAGTTATTTATAGCTCAAAGATGATGAAAATCTATCTGAAAAAAAGAGAGAGAGAGCCATGATTAGAGTCCTGTTCCCTCCCGAGAGCAAAATGAGCCATTAGGATCTCTTCAGTTCAGTGGTTAATACATGAAGTCCCAAACCTTTGAGAAGAACTCGCTGAAGTTAACACACTTCCTCCGGCTGCGGTAACAAAAGCCTGTGAGGGAGTTTCTTCCTTCATCTCGACTCCGGAGGAGATCTTAATTGTCACATTACATGAAAGGCTGTTGAGGACAGTGATTAAGACTGTTCCACAGCGAGAGGCTCATCCACCCCCGTCTGATTCTTTCACATGGCAAATTGCAGGCCGGCTGTATCAGAACAAGCGGCCTGAGCAGAAATAGCACAGACGAGAAGATAACATTCAATTAAAGAGGGGGAGCAATCAACTTCTCTGACGACAAGCGAAGATGCCGTGAGATGTGAGGGAGGAAAAGAGCTGGGAGTGGAAGAAGGAAAAGAAAAGCTAAATATTTTTGGCCCATCATGAAGAGTCTCACAAGGATACGGATGCAATAGAATATTTATATACAGGTGAAACTCGAAAAATTAGAATATCATGCAAAACATGTATTTCAGTAATTCAGATTAAAAGGTGAAACTAATATATTTAGTATATATAACTATATACATATGCATGATCATACTTTTCAGAGGGCCAACATTTTCTCCTTTTTTTAAAATTGATTTCATGTAATATTCCATGAGCCATAATCATCAAAATTATAACTTTTGCTTGATATTCGAATTTTTCGAGTTTCACCTGTATGTTCCACCATATAGTTTAAAAGTCATACTTCCAGTAGGCATCATACCACAAAAGTATGTAATAATAGCTTATAGTTTTAACAATAATATAATATAATAATTCTTAAACACATTCCCTTAATATTTCTGTTTTTCCAAAGATTTATATTTGGTGTATACTTTTGGCAATATAGTGCATGTTAGACATTTCAGGTAGAACATCATAGTTCATCTATTTTAATACATCTTTTCAATAAGGGAAATGTAATGGGTCAGATGTTGCTCACTCACAACTCAAGAGACTTAAAGGTGACCTATTTATGTCTTTTTTCAAAATACCCCACAGATCAGTTATTATACCATGTTACAAATACAAATTTTTGAGTGGAAGGAAAAAACATAAGGAAAACTAAAACATCTGTTTGGTTTTATTATCATCTCTATGACGTGATTGCAGTTCTTCATCATCATGAAAGTTTATTATCTGCGTGTGTTTTAAAAGCCATATCAGTCTAAACTTCTGGTATATGTTTTTGTAAACGTGAACAGAAAGCTGGATGTCAGACGAAGTTCTCTTTCAAGTCTTATTGCGCTTAAACTCTCAAATAGTCAGTCAGTCAGTCACCTTTATTTATATAGCACTTTTACAATACAAATTGTTTCAAAGCAGCTTTACAAAGATAACAGGAAAGTAAAGTTGTAATAGTATTGTTAAATTCAAAATTAAATGTTAAATGTCCCCAACTAAGCAAGCCAAAAGCCAATGGCGAATGAAGGCGAAAAAAAAAGGCGACAGTGGCAAGGAACCAAAACCTTGGGAGAACCCAGGCTCAGTCGGGGGGCCAGTCCTCCTTTGGCCAACAAACGAACAGTGTATGATTATGATTTAGGCGGCATAATAGGTCAGAAGTCAGATTGGATCAGAACTTTCACAATATTTATCCAGTTCATCTGGTTATGGGTCGGAGTCATCACGCCGGTATGGAGATGAGTTTGTTGAGGTGTCCATGAGGCCTTCACAGTGTTGATGAGGCTGGCACTTCAGGGATGCGTTGTCGTCGTGTCCATGTGATGGTCCTTCATCAGATCTGGATATGGCCTGGATCCGGGCAGACTGCGGTAAACCTCGGGATAAACAGAGAGACTCATATTAGCGTAGACGCCATCCTTCTTATGATGTACAAAGAACAATAGGATTTATGGGAAGTGTTCCCGGTTCCGGCTGATCTAAACTATGCAGCCTAACATTGAATTATAGCAATCTATAATGTGTTATGTGTATGCTAAGCCAAAGAGATGTGTTTTTAGTCTAGATTTGAACTGACAGACTGTGTCTGCTTCCCGGACAATTTTAGGAAGATTGTTCCAAAGTTTTGGTGCTAAATAGGAAAAGGATCTACCGCCAGCAGTCGATTTAGATATTCTAGGTATTATCAACTGGCCAGAGTTTTGAGATCGTAATAGACGTGAAGGACTATAATGCGTTAAGAGCTCGCTCAAGTACTGGGGAGCTAAACCATTTAGTGCTTTGTAAGTAATCAGCAATATTTTAAAATGTATACAATGTTTAATAGGGAGCCAATGCAGTGTTGACAGAACCGGGCTAATATGGTCATACTTCCTGGTTCTGGTAAGAACTCTAGCGGCTGCGTTTTGGACCAGCTGTAGTTTGTTTATTAAGCGTGCAGGGCAACCACCCAGTAGAGCATTACAATAATCTAGCCTTGACGTCATGGACGCATGAACTAGTTGTTTTGCTTTTGTCAATGAGAGTATATGACGTCATTTAGATATATTTTTAAGATGGAAAAATGCGCTTTTACAGATACTAGACACGTGACTTTCAAATGAGAGATTGGTTATGTCAGATTGGAGATTGGTCAAATATACGCAAGGTTATGTCAAAAACACCAAAAGTTCACATAAACACAGTCAGTTACCGCTGTGACCGTAAACAGCAGGGAAAGAAATCACATGTGTGTATTAGATCTGTGTATTAAAGTGAAAGCAGCGTAAATATACAGTATCTACTGCTATATATGCTGTTAGTGAAACAACAAAAGAAAAACAGAAAATCACTCACTGCTCTTGACTGAATAACTTTAGTAGCTTTAATAAGAATACATTTCTTGATTGCAATGGCGAGGAGATAAACATGGTGGACTGTGTACAGCACACTGAGGGGCGGAGTCTATGCTAATAGGGCGGAGTCTGTCAGCAGTCATGGGCGGGGCCTAAGTATATGCGACATCACTTATGGTAGAATCTCCAAATGTCTTGTTCTGAGACACTGCTTATGAGTTATGGAGATTAAAAAAAAGAGGAGTGGGGGGATTTTACCATTACAGAGTGGTTGTGTACACACACTGCCAACACACATTTATGTTCAAACACCATGTAAAAGTGAATTTGCATAATAGATCCCCTTTAATGAAGTTTGTCTGAGATGTTTTGTCCTAAAATTCTTATAGACAAAGTTTGACAAAGACCTGATGGAGTTTTGGTTTATTGCCACTGTCACATTTTTCGCCTTTATCACATTTGGCTTTTGGCTTATTTGGGGATATTTAATATTCAACAACATTATTGATCTGCCTGCATTGACATCATTATATGAGAACTGAGTTGGACGATGACATCACGGTTTTCTCCAGAGCGGCTATATATACTGTACATATATAAATAAACTAAATTAATAACTTTTTTTACAACAAAAATGAACCATCACTGACCTTTTGTGCCGCTATTTTCTTCTAGAAACAAACTTTGTTGCATTATTTTCCTGTTATCTCTGTAAAGCTGCTTTGAAACAATCTGTCTTGTAAAAAGCGCTATAGAAATAAAGGTGACTTGACTTTCTATAACTAGACATTATTGAGACGTATGTGAGATTACGTCTCCATTTCTGGGATGTTAAAGATCTCTCATGGCTCAAGTGTTTCCTGATGTTGAGTGTCGTGTGTGTGTCCGGTCTGTCAGGAGAGACTGGTGAATGTAAAGCGAACGCTGATGTAAAATCCTATCAGCTCTTGTGGATGTTCTTGTCTTACATGCACCGATAGCTCAGTTAGATGAATGACTTACACATCAACCGCCTCTGCAAAAGGGTTTCACATGAGAGTGCAAACACTGATAATGGAATAATGGAGCGTCTCCTGAGTGTGAAGAGCTTATTTCTGTTTGTGGTAAAGGCTTAAGTTCCCCTTTAACCTTCTATTAGGACGAGAAGAAAACGTTTTTGGGTGATTTTTGTTATCTGATTAGAGCGCTATCCTCCTGCGTGTATTGATTTGTCTGTCTGTACACATGCCATATCCATTCCCAATTACAGGGAGACCCTTGGGTCCTCTATGCTTTCTACCTTATCGGCGGATATAGAATTGCAGCTTTGTGATGTTTCAGCATCCGCCAAGAGTCAAATGGGGGGAAACAGGAAGAAAAAAACCAAACGTCTCTAAAACTAAACCTTTTTTATAGTAGAACGAATGTCCTCCAGGGTCTGAAGTCTACAATTCGCTTGACATTTTGACAGAAACACACAGAACTGTAGGATGAGGCAGTGTTATCATCTGAAAAGTGTGAGTAAAAATACTTTAATTTCTAACATCAGACTCTGAATCAACTGATATATGCATTGAAGAAACATTACAAGACACCTTGTTTTGGCCAAATGAAAACAGCATCACATGTATCCCATAATGCATTGATGATCTGTGTATAAAAAAAAGTCAAGATAAATATTGGTTATAAATATGCATTGAGTAAAAAAAAACGTTTTTTATACCAAATTGTACTTTGTAACTTTGTGTAAATATAAAGTTTAATGTAATATAAAATTGTTTTATTGTGCTGATTAAATGAGTAAAGATAAATATCGAAATATGAACGTAAAAAAATCTGTAAGATAGTTAAATTAAACAAAATCAAACAATATATATATATATATATATATATATATATATATATATATATATATAGTATATGTAGATGGAAAATAAAAAGAAATATGATTTCAGTTTACTTGATTTTATGTTTCATTTTAAATTTTTAGCATTTAATTTAGATTAGTCTTAGATTATTTTAATATATTAATAATAATGTATTTATTATCATTTAAGCACTAAATATATAACATTAAATTATAAATATATAATTACTGAATTATTTTAAGCCCTCTTGTGGCCTTAGTTTACATATATGTCTTTTCTAGTTCAGCTCCAAAATATATACAGTTTTATATACATTTCATTTAACTGTGTAAATATAAATTTTAATATAAACTATGCGTACTTAGATTTTTTTAACATGTCATAAAGCGTCACATAATTAACTTTGCAAAATGTCAAACTCCATGGAATCAAGTCTTTTGTGCGTTTCAGTGTAGAGTTTCAAATCCTGTCTCATTTCAACTGCTATATTGCCTATGTAGACGACAAGGCAGCTCCCTGGTTTGGAAGTGTGTGTGTATATCTGACGTGAGAGTGTGTGAAGAACTTTGCTTTGCTACTTCAGACGTCAGCTCACAAATTATGCATCTGCGTTTGTGAGTGTGTTCACACATCAGTGTGAGAGAGAGTTCATGACCTGCACTTGCTCACTTCAGCAGGAGGAGGATCATAACCTACTTTACAGACAGCACTATAGAGGGCACATCTGCAGCATGCTATCTGTGGGATGATACTAGCACAAACACACTACAATGAGCTCCAAAATGCCTTTGTTTTTGAGGTAAAACAAGCAGGATTCTCAAGTTCATGGAAAACTTAAACTTTCTGTTTATATTGCTGCAAAATGTATTATCATAAAACTCTACATAAAATTGGAAATATGTATACATATGTATGTATTTATGTATATCCAACTTCATCCGCATACATTATGTATATAGCAAATATTTTGTTGCATAATGTAACTATATTATCGCCCAGCTCTGCATATAAAATTGGATGTATATATAAGTATATCCAACATAATTCTTCATGGCATAGATTCAACAAGGTGCTG
>NW_027509201.1:222500-285000 GCF_051911475.1 Siphateles boraxobius | reverse complement strand
AAGTTTAACCAGTAGGTCATCATTTATAGTTTTCGGATTGATATCTTCAGTGCATATTTTGATTAATTCACTCAGTTCTTAAAGCATTAGGGAAAATGATTCTTAAAGCTGAACAATAATCACAAGATTCATAATTTCTGCATGCATAACCCCCAGCATGCATTAGTGTATAAACTAAAGTGTATTTTTAGAGAAGTGTGCATGCATAAAGTTTAACCAGTTGGTCGTCATATATAATTTTCAGATCGATATCTTGAGTGCATATTGATTCATTCACTCAGTTCTTAAAGCATTGGGGAAAATGATTCTTAAAGCTGAACAATAATCCCAAAGTTAAAAATTCATAATTTCTGCATGCATAACCCCCAAATCTGCTTTAGTAAACTAAAGTGTATTTTTGGAGAATTGTGCATGCATAAAGTTTAACCAGGTCATCATATATAGTTTTTGGACACAAGAAGATTTAAGTCAAGTCACCTTTATATGTATAGTGCTTTTTGCAATACTGATTGTTTCAAAGCAACTTTACAGTGATAACAGGAAAATTCATTCGAAATGTCTCAGAGAAGCACATGACTTTCATATCTTTTTCGTTATGAATCTAGTTCCCTGTCTGTCAGTCACTCTGAAGACACACAAGTGATTGTCTCAACTCAAACGCCTCGAACTCTGGGACACTGTGTGTTCTTTTTTTGTGAGTGTTAACACACAGTGAGAAAGAATAAAAGTTGTCATTTCCAGTGCTTTTGCGACGCCCTAGGCCACAGAAAACATAAAAAGCCTAGATACGCCAGAAAGAAAACAAAAGACAGATGGTGGAAAATGTAGAATACGCTTCTCAGCTACAGAAGAAAAGCTTTTGTTTTCTCTACAAAGATATCAGTTTAGTGGCATTGCTGAGCGATTGAAAACTATGAAGGTGATCAAAGCGGCCTGGACCGCCGCCAGACACGACCAGATAACATTAGCTGGCAGGAATAATTTAGCATAGCAGCAGAACGCGTTTTGCTATGCAGACATTATTAATTCCATTGTGTGACAGCGTGTGCGTTTGCAGGCGAGAAAGCGACCGAGCTGAACGAGCAGAAAACATGCGAGACTAAAGCATGCTGGGAGTTGAATATCACATCAAAGAGACGTTTACTGAGAGAGAAAATGATGATTATGCAGAAATGACAACAAGTGTGTGACGAGTGTTTTTAACCAGGATTCCTCATAAGAAAAATCACAAATGAATTTATTTCATATATTAGTTGTTTCTCTGATTCAATGAAGACTTTTCACAGAAGTCTCAGATGATTCTGACCTCAGTAATCTCACACGTGTCTTCTCTAGAGTTTCAGACGAGATCTCAACAATGTCTGCAATCAAAAGTCAGACATTTAGGCCTAAATTTAAGATTTATGTATTTGAATTGCACACACAGTTTTAGCATAAACAAATTAATAATGTGATGCATATTGTCAGTCATTCATAAATTACACATCAGGTCAGATTTCTGCATGACATGGGTGAATCGATGGGCGGGGCTTAATAGGCAATGATGTAAAGTGGGCGTGGCTAAATATACACTATGTAAAAGTGGGTGTGGCTAAATAGACAATGATGTAAAAGTGGGTGGGGGTAAATAGGCAATAATGTAAAAGTGGGTGGGGCTAAATAGACAATGATGTAAAAGTGGGCGTCGACATTCTTCTGCAGAGGCGGTCTTTGGTCGCACTATGATGTCATACTGAGATAAAATCCGAAACGAGACGTTTTGGGAGCTATGTTTCAATAAAAACTGTTTTTGGACTAACGGGGAAGTTCTGAGTTCTGAAACTTAAAGGATATTTTTAAACTACAATGACTACTTATATGTCAAAATAAAAAAAAAATTCTCAATTCATGGCCCCTATAAGATTTATGTTGAATTGCATCCCATCCATTTGGATTGCACAGTTTTAACATAAACAAACTAATAAACTTTGCATATTTGCATATTTGTCAGTCACTCATTAATAAAACAGCACTCGAAAATCATGGCATAGTAGTTCATTATTAACTATTTGCATACATTTGATTTTACTTAAATGATCATATTTTCAAAATGCATGTATTTACATTGCTTAGAATCAGCACAAATAAATTTAATTTACATGAACATGGATGTATAAATGCATGAGATTGAAACAAATTTGTTTATCAATGACTTATATATAAACCTGGTTATTGTGTTTTTAAAACACATTCAGTTTATTAGTAATATTACAGAAATCAAACCTGCTTCATTTCGGTATGACTGACAAATATGCATCACATCAAGTTTATTAGTTTCTTTAAAACTCAAAAATTTATGTGCAATTAAAATCTGAAATGATCTGAGCTGCGGTCCACGATAATTTAGTTCTGTATATCTGATAGTACGAGAAGTATTGCCTTATTTGTGTCTATTTCTACACATCTTTTTAAGATGTTTTAGGAGAAACATCTACAGTAAAATCAGTTTGATACTGTAAGGAAACAAGAATCCCATTTTGTTTCCTGAACTATGAAAGAGCATCAACTGAGCAATGACTCTTTCCTCACGGAGGTCCGATCTGGGAAATAATATTCTGCTTGTCAAGTTTCTGAAGAGAAACGAAAAGATGTGATTAAAAAATAATGCAAATATGTTAACGTAAAAAATGTTTGCTTCAAATGAACGCAGTGTAGATTTAAAAGCGATTTATCACCTCGGCTGCATGTTCTGAATGTGTCTGTGAAATTATTTAAAAAGATGCACATTAAAATATTATGATACATTCATAGAGGGCTGTAAAAATGGCACTTTATAAAGCAACTCCCGTACTACCGGAGACGAAAACAACTGTATTAGTATAATCAAGGGCTTGTTCTGTTGCTTATGAACTCAAATGAGCCTCACAACAGTTTTAACTCTCTCACATCCTCTTTTTATTTCTTTACTTGCTAAATAGTTTATAACTTGATTGAAACGATGTTTTAATTCCACCGTCAACCCATCTTAAAAATGTTTCTTTCATTATCCTCAAAATGAAAACAAAGAAAAATGGAAAAAGATTCAATCCGTTTTTGAGTCTAAATCGTTTGGACTACAAAGATTTAAATGCATTATGCAGATTTACCATAAATCAGATAAAGAGAGAGAAAGAAAAAAAATCTGTGCTTTCATATGAATTCCACTGCTACATATATATTCTTATATATTCTAGTATTCAAGTGAAATTTGGTTTGGTTGCACTAGTATTGTTTCCCTCGCTTTAATCACTTCTGTTTCTATTATTCTCATTTCTAAGTCGCTTTGGATAAAAGCATCAGCTAAAAGATTAAATAAATAAATGTAAATGCAGGGATAAAGATGAAACTGATGTGACAGTGAAGAGCTTCCATCCTCCATAATATCCCATAATATCTCATCTTCAGGGTGGAATTCAAACAAATGTAGTCATTTAGATGTGCTTTTATGAGGCTGCATTTGTCATCTGTGATTTCAATCTAGAACATTTAAAGAAGTTCAGCTCCATTCTTTTCCCACTGTGTGGTTTAATAAAATGTTTTTCTTAGAGATAATTCACTCTGTCTTAAAGGGATAGTTCATTCATAAAAGTAAATTATTTCATCACCCTCATGTCATTCTAAACCTGTGTGATTACTTTTATTTATGAAAGACAACAGAACACTATTATCCACCATCGCAGCTCTCGAATATATATATATATATAGATATTGATATGCGAGAGCTGCGATGGAGGACAACAGTGTTCTGTTGTCATATATATATATATATATATATATATATATATATATATATATATATATATATATATATATATATATATTTATATTTATATATATATATATCATCATGCCAGATTCCATGTCCATAAGAAGTACTTTGGTCTGTTTCTCAAAAGAAAACTTTATTCAATACTATAGCACATTACACTTAATTTAGCTAAACATCTGCTTTTGTTTCCAAAGAAGAACGGTTAATTTGGGGCGCACTGTCCCTTTCTGCTAGCGGCCTCGCGTCACCAAGGTCAGATAAATCCCATCACATAGACCCTCTTTCACCTAGATATCATCATATAGAGACTGTGTTTGTTCCCCGAATTTGGAAATCCAAAAAACGTCCAAACCGATCTATGGTTAAAAATGTAATTGATATTCAACAAATAAAAAATAGATATAATACAGATGAGCAAACGATAAAGCTTGGGTTGCTGAATATTCTATCCCTTACTTCAAAAGCGCTCATAGTTAATGATATGATTACAGACTATAACCTAGATGTGCTGTGTATGACAGAAACCTGGCTAAAACCAGACGATTACATTACTTTAAATGAGTCCACCCCCCATGATTACTGTTATAAACATGAACCTCGTCCGAAAGGCAAAGGGGGAGGTGTTGCTGTAATTTATAGTAATATTTTCAAAACCACTAAAAAATCTAGTTTTAAATATACTTCTTTTGAAGTGTTGGTGCTAAATGTAAAAATATATAATGTAAACGATAAATCAAGTTTGAGAATTCTGCTGGCAACTGTATACAGGCCACCAGGGCACCATAAAGATTTTATCAAAGAATTTGCTGACTTTCTATCAGAATTAGTATTGACTGCAAATAAAGTCCTAATTGTTGGTGATTTTAATATACATGTAGATAATGGAAAAGATGCAATGGGATTGGCATTTAAAGACATTCTTAACTCTATTGGAGTTAGACAACACGTGTCAGGACCTACTCATTGTCGTAATCATAAAATCGTAAAAGAAAATAAACATAATACAAGGTATTTATTTGAAAAAGTGGCTACACTAACGAAAAAGAAAGCTTCAAGCCCAGAAGTTTCCAAGAAACACAGCAGTAATGACTTTATGAACTTCTTCACTTATCAGATTGATAATATTAGGGACAAAATTATAACTATGCAACCGTCTACTACAGCATCACATCAGGGAGTGCATTATAGTCTCCCTGAGGTAAAATTTGATTCATTTGTTGCCATAGGAGAGGAATAATTTTGCAAACTCGTTAATTCATCTAAAGCCTAGTTCACACTACATGATTTTAAAACGTCAGGCTGAACTGTGGGGTTCACACTACATGACATGCTCTCTGTGAATTCAGGAGTGTTCAAGTTGTTGAGCTGTTCACACCACACGACACAACGTGATTGATCCGCAACAGGAGGTAACGCACTACACGAGTTGACAACAACTCTGTCACCCAACGATTCTATCTTGTCTACAAACCACGTTTTGCCACGAAAAATCACGCGATAAAACGAACCGGAAATGAGGCGAACCCGCACGCGCGCCGAAGAAGAACACAAACACAGCCGCGAATATGGACGTCAGACAGAAACTAGTGCTGCAAACTGTTTGCGCGATGATTTGCTCTGAGAAAAAAACGCAAAAAAAGAAAAAATAAGAGAGTATGGGCGAGTGGATCCGCATACGCGAACAGCAGGGATTGTCTGTGCTACAGAGAGAGTTGGAGGTGAGTACAGCATGTTTATATCGGAGATGTAGCTGCATGTTTATGTTTGGCTGACGGCAAAAATCGTGTATTTACCCGGTGACCTCAACCCATGCCATGCTCTGATTGGCTGTTGCTCATGACATCAGTGAGGTTGAGTCGTGCGACAGCTCTGGATATCTAGCATGCTAGATATTTTTCTAGGCTCGGCGACGCGTCTGCGAGGCGTCTGCGAGCGTCTTTGATGCGTTGTTGGCTCTTTCATACTAACAGATTGGCGAGTGTTCATCGCCCGCTAATCTCTCGCGATTTGCACGCGATAACACCCTGACCTGTCGGCGAGCTCAACGATTTGCAAATCGGGCTTAAATCGGGCTTAAAATCATGTAATGTGAACTAGGCTTAAATCGACAACATGTATGTTAGACCCTATACGGCGTAAACTACTGAAAGAGATGCTTCCAGAAGTCATAGATCCTCTTCTTAACATCATTAATTCGTCTTTGTCTCTAGGATACGTACCAAAAACCTTTAAGCTGGCTATGATTAAACCGCTTGTTAAAAAAACGCAACTTTATCCTACAGAATTAGTCAATTACAGGCCAATCTCAAATCTACCTTTTCTGTCAAAGATACTAGAAAAGGCAGTATCCTCACAACTGTGTTCCTTTCTTGAAAGAAATGGTATCTGCGAGGATTTCCAGTCAGGATTTAGACCGCACCATAGCACTGAGACAGCTCTCATTAGAGTCACAAATGATTTGCTCTTATCATCCGATCGTGGTTGTATCTCTCTATTAGTGTTACTTGATCTTAGTGCTGCATTTGACACCATTGACCACAACATTCTCTTAAATAGACTAGAAACTATGTTGGCATTAGTGGAATTGCATTAGCATGGTTTAAATCATACTTATCTGACCGCTATCAGTTTGTAGCAGTAAATGAAGAGATGTCTTATCGATCACAAGTTCAGTATGGCGTACCACAAGGCTCAGTACTAGGACCGTTGCTGTTCACTCTGTACATGCTACCTTTAAGAGATATCATTAGGAAACATGGAATTAGCTTTCACTCTTATGCTGATTATACTCAGCTCTATATTTCTTCCAAACCTAACGAAACTCACCAATTCACAAAATTATCGGAATGCACAGTTGATATCAAAAATTGGATGACTAGTAATTTCCTACTACTAAATTCTGAAAAAATAGAGATTCTAATTATTGGACAAAAAACTTCCTAGAATATAATATAATAACCTAGAATACCGTCTAACACTTGATGGCTGCTCTGTTAAGTCTTCGTCGTCAGTTAGGAACCTGGGTGTGCTCTTTGATACCAATCTTTCATTTGAAAGTCACGTGTCTAGTGTCTGTAAAAGCGCATTTTTCCATCTTAAAAATATATCTAAATTACGTCATATGCTCTCATTGACAAACTAGGTCATGCGTTCATGACATCAAGGCTAGATTATTGTAATGCTCTACTGGGTGGTTGCCCTGCACGCTTAATAAACAAACTACAGCTAGTTAAAAACGCAGCCGCTAGAGTTCTTACCAGAACCAGGAAGTATGACCATATTAGCCCGGTTCTGTCAACACTGCATTGGCTCCCTATTAAACATTGTGTAAATTTTAAAATATTGCTGATTACTTACAAAGCACTAAATGGTTTAGCTCCCCAGTACTTGAGCGAGCTCTTAACGCATTATAGTCCTTCACGTCTATTGCGATCTCAAAGTTCTGGCCAGTTGATAATACCTAGAATATCTAAATCGACTGCTGGCGGTAGATCCTTTTCCTATTTAGCACCAAAACTTTGGAACAATCTTCCTAACATGGTCTGGGAAGCAGACACAGTCTGTCAGTTCAAAGCTAGACTAAAAACACATCTCTTTGACCTAGCATTCACATAACACTCTATAGACTTCTATAATTAAATATTAGGCTGCTTAGATTAGGTCAGCCGGAACTTGGAACACTTCCCTTAAATCCTGATGTACTCATTACATCATAAGAAGAATGGCATCTACGCTAATTTTAGTGTCTTTGTTTATCCCGAGGTTTTCCCGCAGCCTGCCGGATCCAGGCCGTTTCCAGATCTGACGAAGGACTTTCGCCTGGACCCGATGACAATGCAGTGCTGAAGTGCCAACTAGCCTCTCCCTATGGAGGATCCCTATACCACTACAGATAAAGCGTTGTGGAATTTTTCGGTTCACGTACCTACCCAAATTGATAAGATAAAATAAAAATTCTGCATCAAAATTTATAGACAAGACAAGTAGTTTGTTTAGGAATGGTTTGTAAGTAATTACAAACCTGCGCACATATATTCAAACGCACATAACTATAGAATCAATTCTTAATGCGCATGTGAACGCCATCAGCGTCTATCACAGGTTCACTTTTAAAGTCTGTTTAGAGAGAACGGTGTCGTCTTAGCGGCCCCTAATTTAATAACAAATGATCATTTAGACGGAAGTGAATCAATCAAAACTAACTTTATCTGGAAAAAACATTTTCCAAGAACCACTATAAAACCAAACCAATCTCTGTTACCTTAAATTATATGTTTATCTCTGTAAAGCTGCTTTGAAACAATCTACATTGTTAAAAGCGCTATATAAATGAGGATGACTTGACTTCACTTTAAGAAATCAAATAAAGAGGAATGAGTAATGCTCATTAATGGTCAATGGAGGATTGTGATTGTGACCTGTTTGGCTTCCTTGCATGTTCATCTAGGAATGAGTGCATTATTTCAGCCTGGCAAAAAAATATCTTACATTGCAAAAATACCATTGGATTGTTCAGAAGGTCACAATAAATCATTTGTTTATCCAAAGAAACTGCACAAATTGGTAGTTAGTAGAAGCGAAGAGAACTTCATTATCAGTGTTTGAGAGAGCTTCCCTGAGCTCTAGTATTAATCAAAGTTAACTGGTCATGGAAGAGGCAGTTTAACTCTCAAACTAGTGTGATCATCTGGGAACAGGTCGTGATAATGCATTTCAGTCAGTCCTGTTATGCAATACATTTTAATCTTCCCATCATATATATATTAATACACTTAAATAGGGCTCCTATTATGGAATTTTGAAAATTACCTTTCATGTACTGTGTAACATAGATCTAATTGAACGAAAACATCCTGCAAAGTTTTAAATATGAAAGTTCACCATATACAAAGTTATTGTCTCTCAAAAGTAAGAGTCGACTCTGAGTCGCTGATATGAATCGATAGACGAACGATGCTTTTTCTCTATCTAGATGACGTCAACTTGACAAGTTATTTGAATAAGATACGCCCACTTATTGCGCTCGTAAACGCCAGGGAAAACTTGACGATCATGGCGACGAGACGCTGTGTTCTGAAATGCGAACTTTTTTTCCACTGTCCAGGGACGAGCATGAGAAGAATCAGTGGCTAGAGTTTATATTTACTGTACCACACAAGTATAGCCCGAACCTTGTGCTGTGTTCGCGTCATTTTATTGACGATTGCTTTAGAAACATAAATGCTTTCAAGTGTGGATTCGCGAGCCGGTTGATACTGAAGGAAGGTTCAGTACCAAGTTTATTTGGATCAACATTAACTGACTGGGTCATCTGACCAATCACCGCAGATTTCCAATAGTATCCAGCTGCAGACCCGCAGCACCACCAGTTTCAGAACCCCAGCGCCAGAACCGGAAGTAAGGGGCGGAGCTTACGTTCTAACACCAGCGCCAGGACCGGAAGTGAGGGGCGGAGCTTACGTTCTAAACCGAGTAACGCCACCTAACGTTTTGGAGCGTAATTTGCTTAGACACGAAACGTCATTATTACACACGAAATGTCATACTTTATACTTATTATAATGATACATTAAGGTATAGTAAAATAAGCATTTAAAACATTGATTTTGTGTAATATAATTCTATATAGTTATCCGTTTTATTGTATTATGAGAGTTACTTCCTGATCGTGAAAATAATGCTTGAAACTTATGGTCATTTTATATAAAATATACTTTATTTCACAAGAACATGTGCAGCATGCATTTTTCTTTATGTAAAATAATGTCAAAAATCTAAAAAGAGAGAGAAAATCCGGCATTGTTTTAAAAGAAACCATAAAAATGTACCGTACTTCAAATAATAGCCGAGTCCCAAATAGACGATTGTCTCTTTACACGCCTGGTGTGGCTGCAGGTCTGGGTAAATATAAGTCCGGTCTCAAATAGAGGTCGGGTCTGTTTTTTAGTTTCAGGTTGTATTAAATCTTCTAAAACCCGTCAGATCGTCCGCTTTTTGGCGGAATAGAATGACTGCTGCGCATGACAGGGCGCTTAACGAGCAGAGAGAGAGAGAGCCCCGGCCGCGCGCGCGCACTCTCACGTCTTCAAACAACACGAGCACTGTCTTGCTCTTTATTTGTCACATACCAGTTATAGTTCATACAACGAGCAGTGACTCACTGTGTAATAAAAACATACCCTAAATATTATTTAAAAGGTGCAACAATTTTTAATATTTTTAAATACTTGCAAAAATAACCATGGTTGTGTCATTGTAAATAATTCCGCCCCTCCCTCACTTCCGGTTCTGGCGCTGGGGTTCTGGCACTGGGGTTCTGAAACTGGTGGTGCTGCGGGTCTGCAGCTGGATATATCTCCAGATTAGCGTCACGCAAAGGAGGGGTTTGGAAAATGAGTCGTTGAACGAATCATTTGGGAGTCGGCGAGCAAATCAGGTAAAAATAAATGCATATTATAAGACAACAAAAGAGTTTTTTGTCATTGCATGCATGTAAAACTGTTGTTGGGGACTCCCAGAACAATATTAGGAAGATTTTAAATCCCATAATAGGTGCCCTTTAAACAAATGCAGATACTTGTTAGTGCATCACAGTTACATAAACAGGGTTGAATTTAAAATAATAATTGTGCTACTTTGATTTGAGTGGATGATGTAACAAATGCCTTCCTTTATGACATCATCCTACAGGAAGTGACATAATGTTTGGTGCGAAAACAGCATCAGTAATTATTTGTCAGTTATGAAACATAAAACCAGAATCAGTATTTCAAAAGAAGCTGAAAAATATGAAATATGGCCTGTAAAATAGTGTAACTTCAGTACTTTATGCACATGTATGTCTACTGAACAGGAATGACACACCTGTAGAAATGATTTTAATTCTTGTTTTGTAGCTATTCTGCTGATTTCCCCTCACTGGTCTCACAGTATGCATGTGATGAAAGAGTAAAGGAACATTTCAGCCTCTGCATTTACATATATTTACATATTTAGCATGATCCACTCTCCGTGTTTCTTCTTCACACGTGAATCTTGGTTTTGAAACATATTAAGAAGATTAACTTTTTTTCCCCCCTTCTTCCTCCCCAACACACTTTTAAAGTGCTAATAACTGCATAAAGTTGCACTTTAACTTAGTTGGTTAAGCTCTCAAACTGCGAGTTTAACTCACTCTCTACTAATTTAAGTTGTTAAAGCAGCTTTCGAGGACATTAGACTCAGAGTGTCGAGGAAAAGCTCTTCTTTGCTTCTGAACTTGCTCACATATAAATATCAACGCTGATATAAGTACTTAACTTGGGTAAGTGAGAGTATTTACTGAGGTTAATAGTAAAATTAAACTCCAAAGGGAAAGTGCATTGTTCAGATGAGATGCTTTAGATGTTTCATGCAGAACTTGTGCTTTTTTCCAGATGTTTCTCCTAAAACTCCTAAGTAAATAGTCACAAATGAGTCAATAGTTGACGTATTGTTGGAGTATATAATATGGCGAAACAGAAGCACAGGTCATGGAAGAATTTGATGAGAAACATATGAGTTCATATTGAGATCTCAGGCTTGGAAGAGAAACATGAATGATTACTAAAGTTTTTCTCAGCAGAAACATCTTAGCTAACAGGGAATGTTCTCAGAACGTTCTCTCAAAGTTCCTCCAATAGTACGTTCGTTCAAAGTTATCTGATCTTGTTATCTCAAAAACGTAAGCACAAAAACATTATTTATACTGTACATTATCCACTAAGCAAAAGTTTTTCAGTTTTTAAATGTTACAAGTTTTAGAATGTTCAGATAAACTTTCAAAAGTAACATTTTTTGAGTGTTTACAGAACATTCCGAAATAACCTTCTTACAACATGTTTTTGTTAGCTGCAAAACTCTCAGTGTACTTTCCAATTACATGTATTTCTTTAGGAGCAATTGCGATATTAAAGATGAAATGCATCAGCTTCACATGTCTGGATTGATTAGGTCCTCGACTGCTTGGTGAAAACATTTTGAGTCTACAATATCTCACAAAACCAACAAGAATTCGTCATGTAAAAAGTTATTTGGTAACACTTTACAATAAGAACTATTTTGGTTAATGCATTAACTAACATAAACTAACAATATTTTTTTTACAGCATTTATTAACCTTATTTGTTCATGTTAGTTATTAAAAATTTACGTTTATTTTAGTTCAGATTTGGATCTTAAAAATGAAGAAGTAAATTTTGAGATCAACATTAAGACTAATAAAAGCTGTAGAAGTATTGTTCATTATTAGTTCATGTTAACTAATGTTCACGAATGAAACCTTACCAAAGTGTAAATAGATTTGTGCGTTGCACTAGAAAATACTATTTCAATCTTTCTACTTCAAAATGTCTAATTTAATTACTTGCCATTTCTTTGTGATTGATTGTGAAATTTAGCAATTTCTGACTGAAGATTGTTTCCAAGTGAATCCCACAATTCTTCCTAAAGTGAGAAATGAGGAGCGAGACAAGAAAAGTATAAGACGTGAAAGTCTTGAAATGAGGGACAGACAGAAAATATATATGTAAATATAGTGATGGACGGAGAAGAGAGGGGAAAATGAGGCGCTGATTACATTCCTTCCCTGTCGAGAGGCTGATTCTCAGAGGAGGGTCATTGTTACAGACAAAACTAAACGAGTCTCCCGAGAGAGCAGACATTACCCAACGAAATGACCCTCGTCTGAGGCTGTAGAGCTGAGAACCAGAGTCAGATGTGCAGGCTTTTATTTACCTATCTCAGTTTATGACCGAACGCTGGTGTATTCTTCAGGAAGCAGATATAGGCCCGGTTTCACAGACCGGGCTTAGATTAGGCCAGGATTAGGCTTTAGTTCAATTAGGACATTTAAGTAGCTTTTATAAACGTGCCTTAGAAAAAAAAAAACATTACTGCTGTGCATCTTGCATCTCACAATCCTGACTTTTTTCCTCACAGTTCTGGCTTTTTTATTGCAATTCTGACTTTTTTTATTAAAATTGCGTGTTTATATCTCGTAATTCAGACTTTTTCTTGCAATTCTGACTTCTTTTACGCAATTCTTACTTTTAAAACACAATTGCGAATTTATATCTTGCAATTCAGACTTTTTTCTTGCAATTCTGACTTTTTTCTTGCAATTCTCAAATTGAAAATTTCGAGATGTAAATTCTCAAATGCCTTTTTTATTTTTTATTCAGTGGCGGAAACAAGCTTCCATACAAACCTGATGTGACCGGTTTGATTTGATTTGAGAGCTGCATTTGTTGGAGGAAAATAGGGCAGATTGTTTTAAGACCTATTCACACCAGGGACGACAATTATAAAGATACAGCTCTGAAAAGACATCTAAAAGAATAGCAGAGTTTACATCACAACTATGACGATAACGGCACAGAGAAGAACTTTCAGAACTGTTTTTACAGCTAACGAACGATAAAACATTGACAGCCAATCAGAATTCATCCTTCTCTAAACTAAAGAGCTCGAGGATTTAAAGCGACATTTAAGTATAAGTGCCTTAGAAAAAACATTACTGGTGTGCATCTTGAGACAAAACAATGACACTTAAATATTTTAAGATATGCTTTCAGGTAAAACAGCTCAAACATGCATTTTAGGCTGAGACTAGACTTATGGGCCGAGGATAATGTTGTAAGATTAATCCCGAAGGATGCATTTTTCTCAACAGGTGCATGCCAGAAACCCACCGTTGAAGTTATTTGCATAGCAAGTGATATTTCCATATGAGGTCGATTGTTTGAATGACAAAATATTGATTTAGTCTTCATCTGCATGCAGAAGAAGAACTACTGTCATCTGCTGTTGAGACCTAAACTGAGACCAAGACCAGTGTGTGTTGAGACCGAGACAAGACTAAAGTAAAAAACAATTCAATTTACATTTATTTGTACAGCGCTTTTCACAATACACATCGTTTCAAAGCAGCTTTACAGAAAATGCGTGAGTCCATATCACAATTTAGAGTGATCTGTTATCTGAGGTAAATGTCTAAGTTATGTATTTCAGAAATGTACATATGCAAATCACAGTTAGCTAAAAATTAATTCATTTAAACAATGTAATAATTAAAAGCAGAAACAATGAGCTCTTGAAGTAATGAATACTTGTTTGCGAACAAATGATTATGACATATAGAAAATTGTAGCATTGTAGCAAAACAAGACTTTTTTTGCAATCATATCTTTTTGGGGACATTTGTATTAATTTTAGTGACATTTTTGACAGAATTCCCCGTTATATTCTGACCCGGCAGAACAGTAAAAATAGAAATTAAATTAGATTGCATGTTGAAGCAGGAGGTTTTACATCCAATCACATTAATGATGTTAATAATAAATCAGAAAATGCATCTGATCGCAAAATCCCAAATCCTCTCAGTCTGAGACTGAGACAAGACCTTCAAAAAATGCTGTCTTGACCGATCTGGAGTTCAGCACATCATTTGTTCGGACCGCATTGTGCAATGTCCGGGATGTGTGTGTTTTGCCTTTGTTTTTGGATTTGTCTTCTGTGTTTTCCATTTGACCCAGTTTTCCTGTGTTTCATTAGTTAATCCCATTCACCGGCTCCTTGTCAATCACCTCGTTAATTATCTTGTTTGCTATCTTGTTTGCTTTGTATATATAAGCCTTCAGTGTGAGTCTTATCTCTGTCCTGTATTAATGTTCATGTGTTAGTTTACTAACCTCTTTCTCTTTATGTTCCTCTCATGCTTTTGGATTAAAGATGATTGGAATTGGATCCTTCTTTGTCGTTCACTTCTTCTCTTCAGCCACTGAACCGTGACACACGATGGGTTAAACAGACTTACATTAACAACTTACAGTAACACTTTAGTTTAGGGTCCAATTTGCACTTTTATATAGTTGCTTATTATCATGCATATTACTAGGATATTGGCTGTTTATTAGTACTTATAAAGCACATATTAATGCCTTATTCTGCATGATCATATCATACATCCCTTAATCCACTCAATACCTAAACCATCTTACTAATTAATAAGCAGTGATCAGGGGTTTATTGAGGGAAAAGTCGTAGTTAAAGGAATTGTTCCCTTCAAGGTGAAGTCATTAAATGTTTGGTTGCACACATTCTTCAAAATATCTTCCTGTGTTCAGCAGAGGGAAGAAACGCATACAGGTTTGGAACAAGTTGAGGATGAGGAGTAAATGATGACAGAATTTTTTTTTTTTAAGTGAACTATTCCTTTAATAGTGAGAATTGGGCCCTAATCTAAAGTGTGACTCAACAATAAAGGAAAAACACATCAAGCATTTTAATAATAGAAAGCAAGCATGCTATAAACATTTTGTTGACCATAAGGTGCTTAAAAGTTATAAAAGCATGAAAAAACTTACGTTGTCTAAAAGTGTGTGTGTTGCTTGTCCAAATAACATTTACCAGCGGTTGTTTGCACGTTGCTATGGTGCTTTATGCAGTTGCTAGGCCGTTTTTTTACTGGTCCGAGTCAAAATACATCCAACCTTGTTTCTTTTGAATCTCTGGATTTTAACATTTACATTTCTGCAATTGGCTGACGCTTTTATCCAAAGCATTCAAGGTATGTGTTTTATCAGTTCATGCATTCCCTCACTCACTTTTAAATGTCCGTATGGCCTTAAGCCATATTCAAGACTCAATATAGCTTTATAATCAAATCCGACAGAGTTTTTGGCTTGCAAATGAAAATCCCTGTGTGAGATCTGCACTAAGACAAACTTCAAACACGGATCACAGTGTTGCTGCTCGATTTACATTTCCATCCTCTCCATCTTCAGCTGAAACTAGACCAATCCATTATCTTTTGTGTTTATCTTAGACTCCAGTGTTCATCCGAAAGCTGTTTTCATTGCAATATCTCTGCACGCCACTGACGTTTCATCCAACTCTTTCCTCGCTGCATTTGAGGTTTTCACAGCATGTCAACTTGCGAGTGCATATTTCTGGCTTTTACGCGGGTGTAAATGGCTCGTGTCTTGTTGGCAGGTGTAAATGGGTCTAGAAATCCCATCAAGATTTTATAGGACAGATTTCATGCCACAAAGCCTCTCTTGTGAAATCTGGGAATCCTGAGATACTCTTGTGAATTTCATTCGAGGTCACTGGATATTCACGAGCACTTTTATATGCCTCTTTACATGTGAAATAATCATTGTAGATGGACATAACAAGCTTTGAGGTTCTGCTAAACAATCACAAAATTATTATTTTTGGATAATGCAATTATTCCTTTAAGCCTCTTGAAAATAAAGAAGTTTCCATGAAGAAACTGTAACATCCGTTAATCTTTCCATAGCAGAAAAATAATGTTCTTCACACTAAAATAAAGTAGTTATTTTATGAAATTATGCATTTTTTTATGCATTGCTGCGAAAACCTTTTTTTGGAAACTTTATTTTTAAGAGTGCATCATAGTTTCTGAATGAAAATACTAATACCCTAAAGATTAAAATGAAAAATGATTATCTAAACGTGTGACCCAACAGGGTTGACTATATATAAGCTGACCCCAACATCAGTGAATTAAATCTGAAGCACAAGTGAATCTGTTAATGTAGATTAAATATTACTTTCAAGCAGGTTATTATAGTCAACTAAATCTAAAACCATAAAAAAACAACATTTTCCTTCAAATAAAGGTGAACTGAAGTAAAATATTAAAAATATAGACATTTTAGTTTAACAATGTAAAAAACAAACAAAACAACCTAGAATTTAAATCAAAATATTAAAAAACTCCTTATTTTGAACATAAATTCAACTTTTATATCCCATCTTTACTTCGGAGGCTATTTCTTCTCCTGTTTATGTGCAAGTTTTTTTCTGCTTTAGAGACTCTCAGTGGAGACATGATATCGTCTGAAAGCTTCTTCATAACAAGAGGGAGACATAAACACATTCTCCACACTCTCTGAGGTCATTTTATTCCCAAATATAAACTATTAAATAAACATTAAATGTCAGGCATTATCTGAGAGGAGCTTAAAGATAAAAGTTCACTCTGCAAACACCATCCATTTTTAATTGCTTTTAATTAGACCTATATTTCAGTGGTGCTTTACTGCTAAAAACAAAACAAAAGAAGAATAGAAAGTTTACAGAAATACGTGCTCACCCTGATCTCTAATCGCTTTTTATTGGAATAAAGAGAAACTCTGAGTTGATCCGATCGGCACAGGGGTTTTTACATCTGATGTCAGCATTTATCAACTGAAGCGTCACTTGTAATTTCAAGAATATATATATATATATATATATATATATATATATATATATATATATATGTATATGTATATATATATATAATTGCACATAGATATATATTTATATATTATAATGTAAATATATATATATATATATATATGCATATATGTTTTACATTTTATATATATATATATATATATATATATATATATATATATACATATGTTCTTGAAATTACAGGATATACTGTATGCAATTCAAATACATACATCTTAAATCTTAATATTCTTCTAAATGTTTAATATTTTCGAGTGTATGGTGGTCAAACTCAGCCGTCTTGTTCCTGTAAATATGACTTGTTTCATAAACTCGCCTTTCTTAAAACATTATTTTCGATGTATTGTGCCGCTACACTGCTTCTGGCTTCCTTTTCTTTTCTTTATAGTGAGCAGATTTTCATTTCTTTGCTGTCATTGTGACTCTCTCTCCGCGTCGGCTGACATCTGTTTATTTCCAGGACATGCAGGATCACACTGTTTATTTACAGGGCGGAGGGGACTGAAATATTACACTAAACAAAACATGATTTATAGATTCATTATTTTTATGACTTATTTAGATGTAAAATGCATTGATTAAATTATATTCAGTTGTATAGGCCCCAGATTCATTCCCACCCTTCATCCCTTCAGCTTCGACCTTGAGATTTCAGTACGGCCTGAACATTCATCCCAGTCGACATCAGCGCATGTTGATATCAGGCATACAGCCAATATTCAATCAGATGATTGTTTTCTTTTTTT
This sequence comes from Siphateles boraxobius, assembly GCF_051911475.1. NCBI lineage: Eukaryota > Metazoa > Chordata > Actinopteri > Cypriniformes > Leuciscidae > Siphateles > Siphateles boraxobius. Next base: position 267,180 of record NW_027509201.1, on the reverse strand, counting down.
AAAGAAACATTTAAAAAATATTTTTTGAAACCTGTGGAATCTTGTTTCACACGGAATAAAACTTTTTATGTTTTTGTTTCCACCACTTTTTATCTCAGAATTCTTCTCACAATTCTGACTTTTTTTCCTCATGAAATAGACTTTTTTTCCACAATTCAGACTTTTTTTTAAATCTCAATTGTGACTTTTTTTTATCGTAATTCAGACTTTTTTTATTGCAATTCTGACTTTTTTCTCACCATTTTTTAAAAGAGTTTTTTAATCGCAATTTCATGTTTAAATCTCGCAATTCAGACTTTATTTTTATCGCAATTCAGACTTTATTTTTATCTAAATTCAGACGTTTGTATCGCAATTCTGACTTTTTTATTGCAATTCTGACTTTTTCTCACAATTCAGACTTTTTACTGCAATTATGAATTTTTATCGCAATTATGACTTTTCTCGCAATTATGACTATTTTTATCTCGGTTGTGACTTTTTTATCGTAATTCAGACTTTTTTATTGCAATTCTGGCTTTTTTTCACAATTGTGAATTTTTAATCGCAATTTCGTGTTTAAATCTCGCAATTCAGACTTAATTTTTATTGCAATTCAGACTTTTTTCTCGCAATTTTGACTTTTTTCTCACAATTCAGACTTTATCTCAGTTGTGACTTTTTTATCGTAATTCAAACTTTTTATCGTAAAAGTTTTCTCGCAATTCTGACTTTTTTCTCACAAAAAATCAGACTTTATCTCAGTTGTGACTTTTTTATCGTAATTCAGACTTTTTTATTGCAATTCTGACTTTTTTCTCACAATTCTGACTTTTTTCTTGCAATTTCGTGTTTATATATTGCAATTCAGACTTTTTTCTCACAATTCTGACTTTTTTCTTGCAATTTCTTGTTTATATCTCGCAATTCAGACTTTTTTTTTATTGCGATTCTGACTTTTTTCTCCCAATTTGAATTTCGAGATTTGCAATTGCCTTTTTTATTTTTTATTATGTGGCGGAAACAAGCATTTTGCACTTTTTTTATGCTTAAAAGCTTTCATTGCAATTTTATGGCACCAGTCTTTTTTATGGTCCATGGAAAACAAAAAAGTAATTCAGGATTGACAAGATTTAGCGTAAATGATGACAGAATGTGCATTTTTGAGTGAAAAATTTGAGGCATGAGTCAAAAAACCAAACAACAACGTTGCTTGTGAAATCAGAGTTGCTCTGTCTGGACACAAAATACTCTTGCACAAACAGGTGGACCTCTCTTTCACTTTGCCTGACGCTTTTCCGTCAGTATTTCCAAGAAACAGCCATTTGTATGAGCAAATGCATTCCCAAAGGTATTGCCAAACTCTGCCTGCCTGTGTTTCCAATGAAAAATTGAGAAGAGCTTTGCGTCTTGAGCAGCTATCGCTCAAGACAGGGCGAATCCTCCCGCTGCGACGCTGAGCCACGCAAGATTACGGTCACCAATCCACCCGAATCACTCACATATGTGCACAGTACGGCCAGTGCATTTCATCAGAGATATCTCTGACAACAGCCTCAGGGATGGAGACCTGCGTGTTATCGGCCCTGAGCGCTGCGGTCTGATGTGTGAGGCTATTACGGTTATCTGGGGCTTTCTCCATGCATACAGCTGCTGCATTGAGTATTTATGAAGCCTTCAGTGTTTCAGTTCAGAGAGTTTCTGTATTCATCTGAGTGAAATATAACAGTTATATCTTGATCATCGCAGAATACTGAAAAATAGAGTTCTTTTTTAAATTGTTTATTTTACTGTACAACTGTAATTTACAAAATTAATACATTTATGTCTTCATTTTTGAAAATGGTTAAATCTACTACTACTTCTACTACTACTAATACTAATAATAGAGACCCTGAAAGAGGTTAGTTTCAGAAGCAACAATAAGAGGCATTTTTATGTCATATCACAGTTAAATTTTTTTTTGCTATAGTTGTGCAGTCCTAAATAAATAAATAAACTGCAGTCTCAAAAACATGGTTTGAAATCGTTGGTGTTTCTCACGTCACAAACTACCTTGTAACCAATCAGATCAACGTGTGATCGTCAACGAGTGGATCTCTGAGTGAGTGAGTGAGTGGAGGCGGGGCTCATTTGCATATTCATAGAACCACGCATACGAAATGAGAGAAGAGTGTCGAGTTACATTCAAGATATTTTAAGACATGAAGCATTTTTTTCAAGGAAAAAACATTTTAATATGTAATTTTGGTGATCAAAGATGAGTTTTAAGGGATAAAATTATTGACTACTGGTGGACTTTAAAAATTATTCATTTAATATATTTTTAATTTGTATTCTCCTCTCCACTTGACAGTCTGGCATGTATAACCGCCAAAATGTTCTCTGATTGCATTCTGTGCGCACTGACCATCCTCAGCTTTACAAACCGCGTTCAGTTAAAAGCAGTCAAAGTCTTTGTGATGTTACTTCCCTCACGACAGTGGTGATGCGCTGAAAAATGAATGTGGCCTCCACTTGCCCTCTTCTTTTCCCTTCACCGCAGACGTGTTTCATGACACATATTCCTGCTAACACTGGGAACTGGCTGAGGATGGGCGGAAAACACTTGGGCTACAAGACAAGAAAGATTGAATATGTTATGAGATCACTCCTGGGTGCATTTGACCCCATTTTAAAGCTTTATTCATGGTTTAAAAAAAAAAGGATGACTACAAATGCATGAATTCATCTCATAGAATTTCTTTTCCGTCCTTCCAGAGGGCATTTACAGTGAGATGGTTTTACTGTATACCTGAATAAATGAATAAAACTACAGCGGAAGGAAGGAAGGAAGGAATAAAGGAAGGAAGAAAGGAAGAAAGGAAGGAAGGAAGGAAGGAGGGAAGGAAGGAAGGAGGGAAGGAAGAAAGGAAGGAAGGAGGGAAGGAAGGAAGGAAGAAGGGAAGGAAGGAAGGAGAGAGGTAAGCAAGAAAGGAAGGAAGGAAGGAGGGAAGGAAGGAAGGAAGGAGGGAGGGAGGGAAGGAAGGAAGGAAGGAAGGAAGGAGGGAGGGAAGGAAGGAAGGAAGGAGGGAGGAAGGAAGGAAGGAAGGAGGGAGGGAAGGAAGGAAGAAAGGAAGGAAGGAGGGAAGGAGGGAGGGAAGGAAGGAAGGAGGGAGGGAAGGAAGGAAGGAGGGAAGGAAGGAAGGAGGGAAGGAAGAAAGGAAGGAAGGAGAGAAGGAGGGAGGGAAGGAAGGAAGGAAGGAGGAAGGAGGGAGGGAAGGAAGGAAGGAAGGAAGGAAGGAATGAGGGAAGGAAGGAAGGAGGGAAGGAAGGAGGGAGGAAGGAAGGAAGGAAGGAAGGAAGGAAGGAAGGAGGGAAGGAAAGAAGGAAGGAGGGAGGAAGGAGGGAAGGAAGGAAGGAAGGAAGGAAGGAGGGAAGGAAGGAGGGAGGGAGGAGGGAAGGAAGGAAGGAGGGAGGGAGGAAGGAGGGAAGGAAGGAAGGAGGGAAGGAAGGAGGGAGGAAGGAAGGAGGGAAGGAAGGAGGGAGGAAGGAAGGAGGGAAGGAAGGAGGGAAGGAAGGAAGGAGGGAAGGAAGGAAGGAGGGAAGGAAGGAGGGAAGGAAGGAGGAAGGAGGAAGGAGGGAGGGGGAGGGGGAGAGGAGGAGGAGGAAGGAGGAGGAAGGAAGGAGGGAAGAAGGAAGGAGGGTTGATACGCCGGCTCCCTCCGAGGTAGTGGTGAGGAAAGAAGGAAGGAAGGCAAGAAGGGAGCGAGGGAAGGAAGGAAGGAGGGAAGGAAGGAAGGAGGGAAGGGAGGAAGGAGGGAAGGAAGGAGGGAGGAAGGAAGGAAGGAGGGAGGGAAGGAGGGAAGGAAGGAGGGAGGGAGGAAGGAAGGAAGGAGGGAGGGAGGAAGGAAGGAAGGAAGGAAGGAAGGAAGGAGGGAGGGAGGGAAGGAAGGAAGGAAGGAGGGAAGGAAGGAAGGAGGGAAGGAAGGAAGGAAGGAAGGAGGAAGGAGGGAAGGAAGGAGGGAGGAAGGAAGGAAGGAGGGAGGGAAGGAGGGAAGGAAGGAGGGAGGGAGGAAGGAAGGAGGGAGGGAGGAAGGAAGGAAGGAGGGAGGGAGGAAGGAAGGAAGGAAGGAGGGAGGGAGGAAGGAAGGAAGGAAGGAAGGAGGGAGGGAGGGAGGAAGGAAGGAAGGAAGGAGGGAGGGAGGGAGGAAGGAAGGAAGGAAGGAAGGAAGGAAGGAGGGAGGGAGGGAGGGAGGAAGGAAGGAAGGAGGAAGGAAGGAAGGAAGGAAGGAAGGAGGGAGGAAGGAAGGAAGGAAGGAAGGAAGGAAGGAAGGAAGGAGGGAGGAAGGAAGGAAGGAAGGAAGGAAGGAAGGAGGGAGGAAGGAGGGAGGGAGGGAGGGAGGGAAGGAAGGAAGGAGAGGAAGGAAGGAAGGAAGGAAGGAAGGAGGGAGGGAGGGAAGGAAGGAAGGAGGGAAGGAAGGAAGGAGGGAAGGAAGGAAGGAGGGAAGGAAGGAAGGAGGGAAGGAAGGAAGGAAGGAGGAAGGAGGGGGAAGGAAGGAGGGAGGAAGGAAGGAAGGAGGGAGGGAAGGAGGGAAGGAAGGAGGGAGGGAGGAAGGAAGGAGGGAGGGAGGAAGGAAGGAAGGAAGGAAGGAGGGAGGAAGGAAGGAAGGAAGGAGGGAGGAAGGAAGGAAGGAAGGAAGGAAGGAAGGAAGGAAGGAAGGAAGGAAGGAAGGAGGGAGGGAGGGAGGGAGGGAAGGAAGGAAGGAGGGAAGGAAGAAAGACGGACAGAAAGAATGACAGAAAGAAAGAATGAAAGAAAGAATGAAAAAAAGAATGAAAGAAAGACAGAAAGAAAGAATGAAAGAAAGAAAGAAAGAAAGAAAGAAAGAAAGAAAGACAAAGGAAAGAAAGACAGACAGAAAGGAAAGAAAGAAAAGAAAGAAAGAAAGAAAGAAAGACAGACAAAAGAATGAAAGAAAGACAGACAGAAAGGAAAGAAAGAAAGAAAGAAAGAAAGAAAGACAGAAGAAAGTAAGAAAGAAGACATATAGGCTGTTTTGCACTTGTTAGTTATGATCTATGTCAAGGGAGACACATAAAGGATTTGTGATGGTGACCAAATTGGACAGGAAAGATATTGATCAGCAATATTGATTAATTTTGATATACACATAAAGTGTGAGCCTCAGATGTTAAATGAGATACTGGATCTTGCTGATCTATTTTTACAGTCAACGAGGCCTCACAACTGCTTTACAAATTACAAACCATCCAAGAAATGAATGTAAGCAGCTCACAGAATAATGTGTGTATGGATGACGACAGTGAATCTGTGCGTTAATCTACATGCACAAGTCTAGCATGCGTTTATTGCTTAAATCAATAGTTTAAATGACTGGTGAATGATCTGTCTGTATTAGGCTGTACAGCGGATGCATCACATCGATGTGTTAATGCATTTTGCATACATAAAACATATTCTCTGCATTTGCAATGCTTTTCAGTGTCAGTATGAGAAGTGTGACATTTAAGTTTGACATTAAAATTTATTATTAACTGCGTAGGCTCAATAGGAAACAAATGATTGACATTACATAAATTGCATATAGGAACGTTTTAGTTTAAAATAGTCTTTTTAGTTTAAGTGATAAATTGAATTGACATGGTTTAATGAACACTTGACTCGACGGAGCATGCGCAGAGTGTAGGCTACTGTTTACTTTTCTTTACGTAGTACATTACAGTAGAAGGTATTTTTGTGTAATTTACGAAAATTGTGTTACCAGTGGATGGATTAAGATTTATATATTTGCAATTATCTTAAGTTAGGCACAAAAAAATAAATAAAAAATAAAAACAACAGTAAGCCCCTTGTGACCTGGGATATGAACCGCAGTGAAATATTTAATAGTTTACATACTGAGATTGTTTCAGTTGTGTGCGCATCAAAACGACTCCTCCCTCAGACACACACACACACACACAGACGCGGTCGCGCGCACACACGCACATAGCAAGAGAACTCCGCGCGCGTCTCTCTCGGTGTGCTCGTGCCTCGTCAGTCTCGCGCTCAGCGCGTGTGGAGAAACAGCATTGCTGGACCTGAAGGAGTGATGTGATTTAGTTCCGCTCTTCTTTAAGAGGAAACGACACTTCGAGAGGAGACACGACAGTGAGAGAACCAAACCGAACCGAGCTCTAGACCAGAACAGTTCCCGTGTGCGCGAGAGAGACGCGCGCCGGACGCGGAGCGATGGATTCCTCAGCTCGGCGCTCGCGAGGAAACACAGGTGCGTTTCTCTCTCACCTGCAGAACATTCATTAAACACTGACGTGTGAGGGTTTTAGGATCATGCTTTACGGGAAATAATTGCTTTAAATGTTTTTACTAGAACGATGGTTTTTAAAAGTACTGTACCTTGGTACAGTGATGGCATCGTAATACTGTGGTTCTTAGTTATACATTTAAGGTACTGAATGATGTACCATGGTATTTGCATGGTACTTCAATATACGTAAAGAAATACCATGGTACTATAATTAGAACCATGCCATGGTACAATATCCAAAAACACTGTTAAATTGCTTTCTTGCTGAGGTCATGATTGTTTTGTATTAATACTTATTCATGGTACTTTGATATGATTACCATATTCATTTACCCTTGTTGTTGCACGGTACTCCAAATACCATGCTACAATACAGTATCCAGAAACACTGTTAAATTGCTTTCTTGCTGAAATTAAATTATTGTTTTGTATTAATATGTATTAGTAGAGTGGTAGTACTATGGTGAAGTGATGGTAAAAATAACAAGGTACTGAATGATTACCATATTTATGTACCATGGTATTTCAGTGGTCCTCCTATATGTAAGGAAATACCATATGCTATACAAAGCATGCATGGTTCAGTATCCGGAAACCATTGCAAATCGATTTCTTGCTGAAGTCATGATTGTTTTGTATTCATATTTTCAAGAAATTAGTGTAGATGTACAGTGATGGTAATACCATGGCACTTCAGGATTCATACATTCATGTACCATGGTATTTGCATGGTGATCCCAATGAATACATGTCCAATAAAACATGATATTACCAGAACCGCCATAGTCAATTATTGGTTTATATTGCTCTTTTAAAAAAAGTACTTGGGCATTGCCATAGTACAGTGAGATGGTATTAAAATGGTATTTTTATGGTATTGAATGATTATCATATTAATGTGCCATGGTACTTCAAAGATATAAAAAAAGCACCATAGTGCTTCTCCAAAAATCATGGTATTACTTTTTGATAATGAAGACTATAAACATTACTTCACAATATTTGCATTCATTTGCATATTGAATGTTTATAATTTCTTTCACTTTCATACTCTATTCACAAGTAAACTTATTAGGGAACAAACATGGACTTCCTTATATAAATTATAAATTCACATGGATTCATGCATGTAAACAATCAATTGATGCTTTGTCTTGCCTTGAGGCAATTAAGCGATTTCTAATATGCCAGTTCAGCAAATCCGTTAGTGAAGCAAAAACGCTTCGTAAAGTTGAAAGTTTTGCGAGTCATGAGTCATTGAAACCGGTCTGATATTGAGCATTGCGGTTTCAAGTGCATGCACTTTCTTTGCTTGATTCTCCTTATTAATGTCTCAGGAATTCATCAGCATGTAATTGAAACCTGGATTGTTGTAGCGCTGCTTTGTCTCGAGCTGCTATTTAAGGTCTAACGGGAATGAGCAGACTCCGTATTCCCGTGTCAATCCCTCACCAGCTGTCCACGCTCCTGAGCACATCCGATAGTTTACTCAGACCCATTCATCACACAGGTAGAGGCAATATGCACTACATCAATTCTCATTTGCAGGTGCATTCGGTTTAGCCCTGTCTCATTGTTTAAGTCCAACCCGATTAGATGGGCTGAGATGTGACGGGACCCCTGAAGTTTAACAGTTAGTGGCAAGGGTATTGAAAGAACAGGACGAGCCATTCAATAATCTTCTCCAGGCTTCCCAAGACTCCTCTCCTGGCCCGTAACCCGCTGTCATCTCGTATTGAACTGTTTAAGAATGGATGTTTGTTTGGAGTTTGGCTCGAGGCGTTTTGCCACAGGCCAACTGATTCACCTTTAATTAAAAGAATGAGTGGCTGTTTATTTTTGGATTCCCTCTGGCTTGTCTTGGGAATGCTGGCGGCTCCTACAGTTTTACTGAAGCAGGATTTCACTTAATGGAGTAGTTCACTTCAGAAATAAAATTTCCTGATAATTTACTCACCCAAATGTCATCCGAGATGTTCATGTCTTTCTTTCTTCAGTCGAAAAAGAAATGAAGGTTTTTGAGGAAAACTCTTGAATTGAAACAACAAAAGCTATATAGGTTTATTTGTGAGAATTATTTATGAGCAATATTGTATATAAATCATATATTTTATGACACACGTTGAACTCAAAAAGTGCTACAAAATGCCATAAAACTAAATAAGTTAATAAGAATAATAAATTGCATAATAAGAGTAATAAGTTGAATAATAAGTGCCAAATTTGAAGTTGATATTTCAAAAAACGAGATTTCAGCAAGATTTTGTTTGGACGCAGTACCAGATTTTTCAGACAAGTTTTTCGCTCTGAAATATTACATGCGCGGGCACACACACACACACACACACACACATGCACAAAAGTAGTTATAAACTTTACATAAGGGATGTTTTGTCGTACAACACAATTTAGTTGAAATTAGATGGATTTTCTCCATATAGCGACTTCAATGGAGTCCAACGGGTCGAAGGTCCAAATGTGAGTTTCAGTGCAGCTTCAAAGTCTCGACGCGATCCAGCCGAGGAATAAGAGTCTGATCTAGACAAACCAGCGCACATTTATAACAAAATAAACAAAATAAACTTTTAAAGGTCATGCGTGACGTAGGAGGAAGTGTAGACCCATAAGCTGTCACTGGGACAGTACCCTTCCCAAGAGTCTAATATGTACCATTTAGGTACTAGTACACTTTTGGTACCAATATGTACCTTTGAGGGACCAATAGGTACAAAAGTGTACTGTACCTTTTGAAAAGGTACGGCCACAGTAACGGCTTTTGTACCTTTTTTTCAACGTGCAAAGACTAAGTCAAACGCCATTTTGTTAAAAAAAATAAGAAAATAAAAGGTAAAGCAACGATGTCGGACGATTTTGATTTTTTTTAGTTTTTCGCCCTACATCTTCCACCTACGTCAGGTTTTTTCGTGACCTTTCCAACGTGATTATTTAATGCATGAACTCGTGAACATGCAAGAAGAGCATTAGTGGTTTAAAAGTATATACATGTTTATTTTGTTATAAATGTGCGCTGGTTTGTCTAGATCAGACTCTAATTCCTCGGCTGGATCGTGTCGAGACTTTGAAGCTGCACTGAAACTCACATTTGGACCTTCGACCCGTTGGACTCCATTGAAGTCACTATATGGAGAAAATCCTGGAGTGTTTTCCTCAAAAACCTTCATTTCTTTTCCACTGAAGAAAGAAAGATGAACATCTACGATGACGTGGAGGAGAGTAAATTATCAGGAAATTTTAATTCTGAAGTGATCTACTCCATTAAGAGCAAATGTTTTAGTACAGATTGCATGATCCGATTCTGATCGCGTGTTTAAAGTACAGTACAGTGCACAGTGGCGTCATGCCCATTCAAAGTGAGGGGCACGTGCCCCCTCTGATTTTTCCTCCCTGATAATTTTTTTGTCACAACTTTATTCCTATTATGCTCCATAATTACAAGAGCCTATAACGACTGAAATGTATTCTTCTGGATGTGTAATAAATCGATCAGCATCAGCCCGCCCCTTTTTCCTAATATGGTATCTGTGTATCACATCTAGACCCCTATGCACGTAGCACTCTATAATCTTTGCTGTGTATGTGCAAGCAACTCGCTCGTCTCGCACATTGAGCTGGCAATGTTTTACAGATGGTCTTGAAGTGGTAAGTGGGCAAAGCAACAAATCGGCATTGAATTAGTTATCGGATGATATTAAAAGGTAGTGGGATTATTTGTGGTTAACCTGGAAATTTTAACTTGATCAAAAAGTTATGGATTTGATATTAGCTGCGAATTCAGAGCATTAATTTAAGTTGTGTCAGTGTAACGCTATCGATAGCTAGTCTAACCGTAAACTAGTTGGCTAACGTTACCGCCTGCCATAAAATTTGTACTCTTTACAAGTTCCTTATTTAAAATATAATAATGAGCAGTGTAACTATGATTTTACTAAAGTAATGTTACATATTACATTGGATTTGATTACTTTTTTACATTTCTGTCAAATATTAACCATTTTCAAATAAACGGGGTAGTGTTAACCTTATTCAGCACTGAAATCTGTCAAACTTCTTTCAAAGTCCTTCATCACATATTAATATTAAAATAACTTAATTTCAGAGCACCACAAAGTCAGACCTCAGCACCTTTATGTACCTTTAATGTAAGATCGTTCTTAGGTCACATACCAATTTAAAATCACAACTGCAATGGTACTGTTTTTAAAATCATGTGTAGTAGGCCTAAGTGTACAGTAAGTGTGTGTGTAAACATGCTTTAATGAAGTAGACTTCAAAAGCTTTTGAATTTGAGCTTACAGTTCTTTCATCAACCTGTCTTTTACATAAACTTACAAAATAGATACTTTAACTTAGTCCTCAGATAGAGGAGGGTTGCTGCTAGCTCCGTGAAGGTATTTCTGTCCCTCCCAAACTGCATTGAAATGGTATGTTTAGCAGCCAGAATTTAAAATGTTCAGGGGGAGAAACCCGCTGACCCCTCCTAACATGATCCATATCACCCGTCAGAAAACAATTGCAACATCTCAGATTGTGCCCCCCCAGAATTTTGGCTTGCATGACGCCCCTGACAGTGCATTAACTAACATGTAACTGTGTGCCACATATGATTCATTTTTAATGGCAATGAAAGCATTAGATTTGATCTGTCTCCAGGGGAATGGTTAAAATAAGCCCCGTGTCCCAGCGGCACGCACGAGTGCTGAGATGTCCACGAGTTTACTAAATGCTTAATGCACGCAGCTGTTGGGAATGCAGTAATGGTTCAGATGTCCAATACTTTGGCACAAAGAAACCAAACGTGGATGCAGGTGAAAGTCGTGGCTCATCGTCACCGACAGCTGCTGATTCCACTAAACTAGACTATTGAGAGAACATAAGCACTGTTTTTAGTTAAAGGCAGGGGTTGCGGTTTACTCCAATGGTTATATCGCTTTATAATGGTTATAAAGTTACATCACTTGCGGTAGATTAAAATTTGGCCAGATTATTATGAATTTCTCAACACATGGCCAAGACTGTAGTTGTGCGGGCCAAGCGAATGTTCAAGCAAGGAAAGAGAAAACTTTACTCATTATTTTCATACTTCACCGAGTGCTGTAAATGCTTCACAGTTTTGCAGACAACCAAACGATTTCTCTCATGCTTTGTTTAGTTGCCGTCATTATAGAGAGAGAGCCAGAATTGACATCGGGGGGGAAAATGAATCGCATTGGAACGCATGCATTTCCTTTATTAGATTAAAAGTTTAGAGATTAGAACAGCTAATTACCTAATTACAGAAAAGAATTTGCTGTGTTTAAAAGAACATGCTGTGCTGAATTGAAAACGGCATCAAACGTATTTTTCTGTTAGACATGATTAGGAGAGCAAAATTGCATTAATAATACCAGACCGAACATGAAGATGCAAAGCACTGCGTCCTTGATAAGAGCAAATGAAGATCTTAGTGAATCATGTTCCACTCGCTTAGATTCGTTCCAACGGAGGCATTTTTAGTTATTTGTTTTATTTCTCCATAATCGCCTTTCATTTTCTCTAGCATTCCGTGAGAGACGACTCAAGAGCGATATTAATATTTAATGAGGTTGTGTTAGTTGAATTAAAGGAGGAAAATTGCTAGCTGAGGGAATGGCACATTGTTAAGCATGTAAATGTATTCTGCTCTTTTTGGGAGAGAATATGTAGACGTCTTTCCCCTCAGGAGGTCCATCGTAACATGCTCGAATTTAATGTGTGCCAGATTCAATCTACAGCCCTTAATGTCTGCTGATAATTAATATTCTCCTGCTGGAGTTGGGACGTACAGACGTACAGTTGTTATAGGAGCAGATTGTGTTTGGAGGGAGTTTGCGCTCCAGATGTTTTTGGTTTTGGGAGAAATCATGCCAGCAAATTTGTTTTAAATCTGCTGTTTTAGCTCGTGTCTCTTCTCAGGTGAATCTCATAATAAAATGTCCTGGTCGTGTTAAACCCCAAAATCAAAAGAAGAATGAGCATGAATGGGTAACACTTTACAACAAGGTCCCATTAGTTAACATTAGTTAATGCATTAACTAACAATGACAAAAAATTAATTGTTTCATTGACAAAATTTTTTTTTTACAGTATTTATTAATCTTTGTAAATGTTAGTTAATAAAAAATGTAACTGTTCATTGTTAGTTCATGTCTACTCATGTCCATTAAATAATATTTGTAACACTTTACAATAAGGTTCATTAAAGTATTAACTAACATGAACTAACAATGATAATTACATTTGTTACTATATTAGTTGATCTTTGTTAATGTTAGTTGATAAAAATCCAGTTGTTAACTGTTTGTTCATGTTAGTTCACAGTGCATTAACTAATGTTAACAAATACAACCTTTGATTTTAATAACGTATTAGTAAATGTTGCAATTAATATTAACTAAGATTAATAAATGCTGTAGAAGTATTGTTCATTTTTAGTTCATGTTAATGTAGTTACTAATATAAAACATGGAACATTATTTTAAAGTGTTATTCAGTGCATGATGGATCAATAGGTTTTATTTTAAATAATAAATCATGATTTTGTTTGCATTACATCGATGAGAATATTTTTCCACTAAGAATTAGTGCTTTATTGGCATGCAAGTCGAAAAAAAAAAAAAAAACTGTTCCTAAAATAGGCTTCATTTTCTTTGTGCATAATACAATATCTTATTTTTTTCTTTTCGATTCGGGGGCTGAAATATGATCTAGATGTGTTTGTGACAGGTTTCGTGAGATTCGCCTCATTTAGCTCATTTTGCATTGCAATGAGAGGGACTACACCCTAAATGAATAATACATCAAAATATTCTACTCTACAAGAATGAGATGTTCTTGCACCTGGCAGGCTTCTACACAGACGGGCACAGAGCATGATAATACGCCATGACTAGAGGAGTCATTTGTCATGGGTGTGTGAGCTCTTGCTGCTGGCGGTGTGTAACTCATGCGACGCCCTCGGGCCAGACACGTCAGGGCTCTCAGCTGAGTTTTGTTCTGCGACTTATTGAACTCTCTTTTATATGGTTAATGCTGAACTGGGCAAATACAGATTAGCCCCTGAGGGATTCTCTTTGCTTTTCCTCTCAGATCTAACAGTGCTTAAAGGCAGCCTTTGTCTGAGCCCAATTCTCTGACTTATGGACCCTTTCAAAATCCAAAAGAAGCTAAGCACACAGTTTCGGCCGCAGATGGCAGTGCATTTTGTGCACCTTGCTGTTTTATAAACAACAAATGCTGCAACAACTGTCGGGCATTGGTCAATCAATCATGGCATACCCAGCACCTAGGGATGCTAACGATTAATTGTCGATAATTTAATTGATAATTTGGTCGATTAAGGTCATCGTTTTTTTTTTTTTCGAGCATATTTTTATTGAGTTTTACAACACATTTAACACAAGAACATAACATACACTTAATACAAACATAACTTATTCAAATCCCTCCCCCTCCACATTAACCCTGGTAGTCGTAAAAAAAAAAAAAAATTCCTTAAACATACAGTGCTTTATATCAGATCGTCATTTTTGAATGTTGTTTATATGTCTATGTGGTGTTTTTAATATGCTTTAACACAAACCATGTGTAAATTCATAAGTCGACAGCATTGCTGAGTATTTTCTCCTTAAAACTGCAGTGAACCAAAGACAGTCTCAAAAACACGCTTTGAAATCGCTGGTGTTTCTGACGTCACAAACTACCTTGTAACCAATCAGATCAACGTGTGATCGTCAACGAGTGGATCTCTGAGTGAGTGAGTGAGTGGAGGCGGGGCTCATTTGCATATTCATAGAACCGCGCATACTAAATGAGGCAAGGGTGTCGAGTTACATTCAAGCTATTTTAAGGCATTAAGACATTTTTAAGGACATTTTTTTAAGGAAAAAAAATTATATATGTAATTTTAGTTTGAAGGGATACAATTATTGACAACAGGGGGACTTTAAAATGTCTTCCAGCCATGCAATGGATTAGCAAGCTGTTTATTTCGAAACATAGTTAACCGAGCGTCCAAAAAAATCCTTTAAACAATAAACAAGTGATTTTACTGAACATAAGAACTACTTATGTAAACGGCACAATAAAAGTACATAACAAACTACGGCGCACGGTAAATCAAGGCAATGTGAGCAATCGAACCAACCCAAGCGCGCTCCAGCTGTAAAACAGTGTCTCTACACATGGACTACACAGGGACTTGACTTGACTTGACTATACCCAAGATCCAGTTTACATTGGTTCAACTTTCATATGACGTTGGAAAACACTACAAGATGATTGCGATGTGATTGGATCCTGGAAGTCCTATTGCTTTAACAAAGCAGCATGTCAGTGTTTCTCTGTGATCCACACACCGTCTTATGTTGCGCGTTCGAGACCACCTGCTCTAAATAAAGATATGTGATCTACTACTAATGTTTCACGAAGTTAAAAAGCCACACATAGCGCAAAAGCATCCTGTGTATACTATTTACATGTGTGCATACTTGGTATAGTTTGGTCTCTTAACTGAAACAAATATGCTTGTTGTATTCTGCTAGATAAGACATCTTTATCGATATATGACACAAGTCCATCTGTTATGTTCATATTCATATTTTCATGTAAATTTTTCTATGCTATGAAAATAGAGCACTCCTAATATGTCAGTGATTTTAAAAGCAGGGTCATATTCCCTATATTCACTGTGAAGCCAAGCTTCTAGGCTTTAAAACAACACCTACTTTGTGTTGGTTAAGCAAGTGATTGTTAAGTAGCATGATAACTTATTAGTGCCCCCCAATTTGGATTTAAGAGGTTAAGGTTAACAATTAATTAGTTAATTGATGGTTAATTTAAACAACGATCAATGGAAATGTATGTAAATTGACATCGCTACCAACACCAGTGCTGTGGAACTAAGTTTTACCATTGTAACATGTATTAATAATTACCATGAACTGCATAATGCAAATAACAAGCACAATTATTAACATTTTAATTTCTTATATCTCTTAATTCCCGAAGTTTTCATGCTCTCAGCGGCCAGTAAATCTCTTTTGGGAACTGAAAGTTGCTGAACACTTGCTTCTGCTCCTGAAAATGTTCCTGCTTTTGCATGTTAAAGCTTTTTCCTCCACAGCCCACATATTAACTTAGCCATATACATGTCTTTAAAAGTTTGGCCCAGATTCGGCTCATTTGGTGCCCGCTGAGACTCCTTGTGAACTCTTTCTGTTAAATTGCTTCAGATGTAGATGGATGGGATCAGTCGGAGCAGATTCCTGATTAGCCCTTTAGGGAAAATGGAAGGATTAGCTACAGCGCTATGCTTCGCCTCAGTCCGTCTCACAAGCCTCCCAAACCTAACAACATCATTGTCTTTAATAGCTGCCAGACATATCCGCGTACTACTAGCTAATTCTCACAGGATGTCATTTATTAGTCAAGTAGGCATTAGCATTTTGGAGCTGGATCACAAGTTATCCAGCGATTTTAGCACTGCGTAGGGACCCGGTGAAGTTATAGCTGCCAACGAGTCGTCCATTCCTAGTCTCGTTCATATATAATAGATAACTTGCTGTAAGTTACGGCATGGAGCATAACTAGGCTAATACATATATTTGCATATTTGAGCCTAAATGAATTATTCACGAGAGCACTCAGGCCTTTCTTTACCACCTTCACCGTAAGTACAGTTTTTAAAAAATACCAAAAGTGAATTATTTTGATGAAAATTAAAATTATGTGAGTGTGAGACTAGATTGAATGTGGTAAAAATGAAAACAAGAAGACAAAAACACATCTGTCTTTTGCATCTAACCCTAACTCTTATTAGCTGGTCATTTTGCAATGAATTGGTCAAAAAGACTTGCCAAACTTCAGAAGTACACTATTAAACAGTGGTCCATTTATATATTCCAGTTTTCTGAAGCTGTTCAGTATCTTTATCTATAGAACAGACCCAAATTTAAGCCGTTACTCAATGAAAATCTACTGTATAATGTACGTATTCAAAGGTTACACTTTATTTCGATGGTGCACTTTAGTCAACTAACTCAGAGTATAAGTAGCCTTTTAGCAGACTGTTAGGTTAGGGGTTTGGGTTATTAGAATATGATGAAATGTACTTGCAAAGATACTTATAGTCAGTAGAATGTGTTGGGGAGAATCAAAATAAAGTGTTTGCAGATATACAGTATAGTAATACTCAGAGATGGGGGACTCGAGTCACATGACTTGACTCGAGTCAGACTCGAGTCGCAAATTTAAGGACTTGAGACTTGCTTGACTAAATTAAGAAAATGACTCGACTTGACTTTGACTTGAGATCCAATGACTTGAGACTTGACTTGACTTGAACTGTATGACTCGAGAATGACTTGATATACATTTATCATCGCAACATCAATTGATGAACAAAATGAAAGCAACGGAACCATTGACGCCAGTCATCAGATTCTGCGCGATTGCGTGACACTGCACAAGCCCAGAAAAACATACATCGCTGTGAGCGCGCTAAATACAAAAACATCTCCCAGCATCGTTTCTTTTTGGATATAAACACTAGAAATTGACTATATTCATACAAGAAGATTTGCTGTACGCATAATAACTGGCAAGAGATATCGGACGACCATCACAACCTCAAACAGTCGAACTTCATTCACCACGTCTAAAAGTAAGCTATGGCTTGTTTAACCTGTTTGTTATAGTTAATTTGACTATCTTTAAATCGAGAATATTGGTCAAAACAGCATGCCTCTTTATACACAATTATGTTTTCAAATGTAGCTTAATGTTGTCAATATTCAAATGATAATTAATGATGTCATTTGTTTTGTATAACATTTGCCACATTTCTTTTTAAATCGTGCTTTAAAGCCAAATATGCCGTTCTTTCCAATGACAAAAAACAACATGGAAAACTGTTAATATTTTGTCGTGTTTTATGTTTCTCTTAAAGCAGGGTTAGATGTTATCAGGGGTTACATCTATTAGATTTTATCAAAATGCCAGCAGAATTAATATTGCACCCAAAATTCTAAATGTGGTGGAAAAAAATGCCCTAGTATTATCATAATATCAGAGTTATTTTCATAATTATAACATATGATATTAAAAAAATATTTCCAGAATATTGACGCGATTGCAAATGTGATAATGATTTTATAAAACAGTTCAGTAAACAAAGAGTGAATATTGTGATGGGACATTTAGACATAGCCCAATATTCCAAATATTTTCTGTTTTTGCTCGATTTCTCCAATGACAATAGTTCCAAACAAGCCACAGAAAGAGTTATGCGTATTTGTGATTCAGTGACCGAGTTGCTTAGTTCCAGAACGAATCTGCCGTTTTGAACATAAGTTAAATGAATGCTTCTATGACTCTTAAATTAATACGGTAATTTGGCGCCACCTATTGGCGGTTTTAACTTCATAATTAAACATATATAACTTGTAGGATGCCAGTTTGAAGAATGCCTTTGGTCGCATAAGAACTATACTTGAAGTGTGAATTGTTTAATACCTTTTAATGGTCTTCTGCAATGTTTGAGGCATATTTATTTTTTCATGCTTTAATGTTGGCCTAATTTCAGTTACATTTAGATTTTTATTGTAGTAACCACTCAGCTACATGTGGAAATGCATATATTAAAAAAAATGTTGCAAATAAAACCATAGTCCACAACTTCTGTAGTTTTAACTTGTTTTAATATATAAATTCAGTGAAATCGTCAAACGTTTGTATGACTTGCCAGTGACTTGTGACCCAAGCTACGACTTGACTTGACTTGCTTGACATAAGGCAGTGACTTTATAAAAAATTTACTTGGACTTGCTTGAGACTCGAAGGTTAAGACTTGCTTGTGACTTGCACATGTGTGACTTACTCCCACCTCTGGGAATACTGCTTGTTTACATGTAGTTGCAAAGTTACTTATAGTTAGTAGAATGTCTTAGTGGACTATTGAAATAACCTTCATGTGTGCCCTCTGGGTGTGAGCACAAAATCTGCGTGAATGTGTACAATTATGCACAATACTTGCAAACCCACCTCGAAATTCAAGCCCTGTAACAGCAACAATATTCATCCGGAGCAAATGAAACGAGTGAGTGAGTGGAGGCGGGTTTGTGTGTAACTCGCTGTCGGAGAGATGAGAGAGAGAGAGCTTGCATTGTGTATATTTTGTGGAAAATGAGTATTGGAAGCGTTTCAGATATTTCAGTATCGATATGCATCGCAAATATTTTGACAACACTACATTGCACTGAGTTAATTATTTTCAGATGCCTTTTTAAAGGTGCAGTGTGTGATTTTAGCGGCATCTAGTGGTGAGGTTATGAATTGCAGCCAACAGAAGTTACGGTGGCCGACTGGAAAATATGTCGTCGTCTGAGACAGCAGAGAGTAGCAGTTTAGCAATGAGGTTTCATTACAAGGATAAATTAAGAAATTAATTTTACCTTATTATTCAGTAAAACGATATGTTATTGCGAATATTATTGTTTCATGTTCATCATTGTGTCAGTGTTTTATTCGGTAAAAACATGACGACACAATATAACGACCTCCATAGAAGGGTGTGCCCTCCGGTTATGGAGAGCAAAAATATCAATGAATAATGGCTCAAAGTTTGGTCTGCTGTTTATACAAAGCTATTTTTGTAGGTTTTTTTTATTTAACCTTTATTTAACCAGGTTTGTCTCATTGAGATATAAAATCTGTTTTTCAAGAGAAACCTGGCCAAGATGGCAGAACAAATTAGATCACACAATCACAAAACAAACAGAAAAGAGGCAAAGACAACTCAATGAGTTGATGAACTTATGTTCTATAGTTTTAACATAACCTTCAAAATCATTTATTGCATGGTGCACCTTCCGGTTATTGCATGTTAAAGATCAGCGTGAAACATTCGGCTCAACATCTCCTTCAGAAGAAATAAAGTCATAAAATGAGTAAATGATGTCAGAATGTTTATTTTTAGGTGAACTATCCTTTTAAAGAACCAGAACTGAAATCAAAACCAGAATAATGATTCCCGTCCCCAGTCTTATGGCTGTGCAGTGCATCTGGATAAGTGTATTGATTGTGTTTCCTCGCATAAACTCGCACAGCATCAGATGATCTCACATGAGCCGCTCCGATGGGACAGTCTCATTAATGGTATATGTATTCCGATGAGGCTTCCTGGATGTGAGCCTCGGGATGACGGCTTTCTGCTTTCTTCTGTTCAATTTGCTGTCATTTGCAAATAATTGGACGAAAGCACGTTTGGAGTGCAGTTTGAGAGGGAGTTGTTGAGTATGAGGCTTTTGACACCTAATTTAAAATATTTTTTCATCACGAATTCTGCGGCAGATGCATTATGGGGGGAATTTATCATTCCTCTTGATGAGTGAAAAGACTTTTATTCATGGCTTTTCCTTCTCTTCGGATCAGAGAGAAAGCCTCTTTTACCGCATGTTGTGTTGCTCTTTATTTCGCCCTACAAGCACTGCAGTGGCGGCTCCACATGTTGTTATTCAGCTACACAATTAGACAATAGATGTGTGTTTAATGGCTACGTTTCTCAAATACCTGCGAGAGGCAGGAGCCAAAATATTGTTCTTGCAGTGTTTAGTAGGCTGTAGTGTTGTGTGAAATGAAATTACCCAGAGATTAAAGCTCATAGAAACTGCAGTCATTTGATTTTGCGGCTTATTTTATTATGCTACACGGCTTGGATTTTCCATTCTGTGTTACTGGATTCATTATTCATTATTTTTTGTTTTCAGGCTTTCATAAAAGGCTTTTTCATGGAACAGTGGAGAAAGTAAAGCTGGAAGACTGCCTCAGAGAGAAAACTTCTAAAGTACTCAAGTAAACACTAATAAGGTTGTGCTTGAGTAACAGCATGAGGGTCAAATTATTATTAATGGCGCTTATACTTAGGCCGTGTGTCCACCAAAGCGTATTTTCACGCAGCTGGCGCATTTCTCCTGTTGTTTTCAATGGGAGCGCTGCATTTTTTAAACGCCATGAGCGTAACGAGGAGCTAAACTTTTTTTTCACGCTGAACCGCTGAACGTTCGGCGTTTTTTACAGGTCACCGAGAGTTGAAGAATGTTCAAACTCATTCTTGTTTATTTCACGCTGTCTCTAAATTAAGGGGGAAGAGAAGATCATGTGCGCTCGGTACAGGTTGTTCGGGTCGCGGGAATGGGGGTGTTTCAATAATAATATTATTATTAGTGTTTTTGTTGTTATTTATAATTGCTCAGACTTGCTGAAGAAACGATTTTTTCCACCGTCTCTTCCTCTTCCACATGTACTGTCTCCTCTGTCTCCTCCTCTAATGGGCCTACCCTGCACCTTCTGTGGGCCAGCATCCTCTAAGGGCCTTTTTAGGGGCTTTCCTCTCAGGGCGAATGAGAGGATGCTTAATTGCTTTTTATCTGACATTTTTAAAAGACAGATGCAATGATTAATGCATCCATGGCCAGGATATAATTATAAAATATGACATGATTTTAAAAGTGACCTATCGACTATGCAACACACTTTAATGTATTTAGTGCTAATACAATTATTAAGCCTATTTGGAGAGAGGGATGTTTATAATGTGACAAATATGCAAGTCATCATGTGATAACAGAAAAATGACTAGGCTGTAAAACTGTTGAACAGGCTGTAAAACGAAACTTTTGGAAGATGTTGTAGCAGAATCAAGTTTTTTTTTTTTTTACATTGGTTGCGTTAAATCTTACCCAGATACAGTAGTGCTATTTTCTGATTGGCTATTGTGTAGTCCCTTTATTTATTTTTTTTTGATTGTGCGGGCTCGAATAAGAACTCCAGGGGAGACGCGCTTGATTCCTGCCGGGTCCACAGTGAGAGCGGCGCGGCCAGAGACATTTTGGGCGCTGCGACATATTAAATATATTAAAAATAGTTTTTTCCGTGTGAGAAATACAATGTGTGGCGGGAGAGCGGGACAAAAGACCGAAATGAGCGACTGTCTCGCTCAATGAGTGACACTTGAGAGCCCTGATTTATATAGTTCTGTTTTATAGCGATTACTGTTCAAAAAAAATTTCGATGTAAAATGTTCTAAAAGAGAAAAAATAAATATTTGTGTGTTCTGTAAAGTGGTTAGAAAAAATTAAATCGGAATCGGCTAAAATCGGTATTGGCAGGTCAAACTCAATGGGAAATCGGAATAGGCCTAGAAAATTGTAATCGGTGCATCTCTATTTAAAACAAGAGCAAAGTGTCTCAACTGAAAAAAACAAAAAAAAACGCAGCACTGCCAAAACGCTCTCAAGCGCCCACAGCTAGGCGTTTTGAGCAGAGCGCCTAGCGTTTTCAGCTGGCTAAAACTGCTTTGTGGACACACGGACTTAGGGTTAGAGATTTGAAGAAACCCAAAAGTATTACATTTTTGTAACTAGGGTTGTAACGGTATGAGATTTTCACGGTATGATAATAGTCTCAGAAAATATCACGGTTTCACGGTTTACGGTATTAAACAATGATTATTATTATCAGCTGCAATGAACCTTAAATTAATGAAAACTGATAGGGTTTTTTGGTTGAACATATGGTTTATTAAAACAAACTTTTTTAATCTACCTTTTGAAAAAATAAGAAAGAAAAAATAAACCTGCAGATCTCCCATTTGAACAAACATGTTTGATCAATTGAATTAATAAAATTCTTAATTTATTAATTATTATTTAAGATAATTTTTATTTTGTCAGGTTGTACTAAACTCCTATGAGTTTCAGTCAGAGTGTATTTGACAATGATTATTTTCAACAAAATTATGAAATGCTCATTTAGTTCTCTCAGAGCAGCTCTGGATATGTTCATGTGTTCACGTCCTTATATAGTGAGTGAGACGGCAGACGCTTTAAACACCATGAGCGTCCCACATACTTGAGTATATACTAGGTGAAACGGTGCTGCTCATTCACACAGACACGCTGAACAAGTAGAATATAGATTTACAGTTTTTTGCGCTGTTTAATAGACACACTCATATAGCGATTTTATTTATTGCACAGCTATATTTTAGATTTATTCATCCATCTATCAAATCGCGCATTTTACGTGACATCTGCGTTATATTGTAAATTCCCTCAGCAACACGTAAATAATACGGCCTTAAGTTATAAATAGAACTTTATCTGCAGGGAGGGAAGGTGTTCGCGAATATGGGAGAACATATTTGACATATTTCCTCATTTTGCAGCCACTCTTCGTCCATATTTCTGGACACAACTGGATATCAATCTTCAAGGAAAAACCCACGTTCGTTTTTCGGATACCCAAAATATTCCCACACTGCAGATTTTAACTTTTTTTTCGAAGAATTCGCAGCCTCAGTCTCAGACATTTTCTCCAGTGCACATGTATAGGTGGAGTAGTCAAGTGGAAATAAGTTGCATATGCGCATTTGAGATCTGCTTTAAATTTTTTTCCAAAACCGTGGATAAGCAAATGTTCACGATATGATAATCGTACAAGTCAATATCGCGATAAACCGCCATACCGGTATACCGTTACAACCCTATTTGTAACGTGCAATTCAATCTTAGACATCACATCAGTGTCAAGGTTCAAATATTCAACTTTTAAAGATTCGGTTCTATTTTGTTGTGCTGTTTTCAACACAAGAACATATTATATGTGAACACCCTCTAGAAACTGTATCTGATCGGCTCAGACAAACTCTAAACCAGCTTACCCAGAGATTCCTAAATAATATTAGATGATTATTTGACTAGTTGTTCAAGCAAACATCTATTTGAATCCCCCGTTATTCTTTAGATGAGCCCTCAGTAGCTCCCCAGCTATAGAGACTGTTCTGGCAAGATTCTCTCAAAGTTATGGACAAACGTTCCCCCAGTAACGTTCATTTAAAGTTATCTGGTCTTTAATTATGTTCTCAAAACAGTGGCACATCGCCTGAAATATTTTAATTAGACGTTCATCCTTTTTTTTTTTTTTTTAAATGGAACTATTTGTTTTGGAATGTTCTGAGAACATTCATCAAAAGTAACTTTGTTTGAAAAATTATCAAACAAGGAAGAATCTTTTTAAAACATTTAAAAAACTGGACGTTTTGATTGTTCAGAGAACTTACCTTTTAATAACTTAATGGTAACGTTAAAACATATTTTTGTTAGCTGGTTAATAGTTATTTGTTGTTTTGGCCTTTTGTTAAAACTTGCTGTGATATATCTTCTTTTTTCTGTGATTTTAATGTTACTTACTCCAACTTAGATTGGCATAGGCATAACAGTGAGCGATGACCCCTTGACAAATGAAAGTTTCTGAACTTTAAAAGTTTACTTTATTCTTGATTTTGACATGTTTTTCAAGTATGCCCTGATTCTGCCTCTGTCCCCCGGAGTGGAATATATTAGGGTTTAATTTAGGACTTTAATTTAATTTAAATTTATTTCATTGAAATGAGAATCTTATTTTTTGTCCTTAGAGATTTTAAGATAATGAAGGAGGTTGCTTGTCTGGCGCTTTGACAGCGTGATGTGTAAAGGACACAAATATGATAGATATGAAATACCAACTGATGAAGGCCTCTGATAAAGGAGCCTCAAGCCTTTTATAAACATTGCCCTTATGAAATAATCGCTAGACACGCTGCAAATATCACCGGGTGGCGAAAGCATAAAACGCATATTAATGCATATATCTGAATGGGCAACCTTTCATGAGTCAGAGTGCATGTTTTTAGAAATTATTTCCTGCTTCATTTGCAGTCACGAATAGTGCGTCTAATGGTGATTCAGAGTAAACAACAGGTAAATCATCCACGTTGGTCAGATTAAGCCATTAGCTCACCGGCTGGAATGTTAAAGGTAGAGAAATGACTCATTTAATGTTTGATTACCAAATAATAGAGTGCCCTAAACAATGGCCGACGCTTTGCACCACATGCTAATTCACCTCGCGTTCCCGAGATCTTCACGGATAGGCTCTTAACACATGCAAACGTGAACAGTTTTTTATTAAAGCGTGCACAATACAGTGAAACATTCTTATTAAAATACTCTTCGTTCTCGAGATGCGTCTTCATTATACTCAAGCACGCTTCGTGCTGATAACGCTGCCTCATTTGCTCAAAAACCCCTCAATTTTCCCACACACCATAATGCAGAATCTTTCTTGCAGCCACTCGGATGACAAGAGCACACCGTCTTCCATGCGTTTGCTGGATTACAAAGGTTAATCATCAATTCGAGGCTTATAATGGCCAAATAGTAGCAAGACTGCTCGAACAGAATTGGAGCTGCTGGTAGATGGAACAGATATAATCGACCGGGCTGAGAACACCCAGTCCAGTGTAAATTGAAGTCCCTGTTGCATGATGATTAGAAGGTGTTTAATGGCTTAAACACATCTCTGTTGGATCATTGAAAATACACAGAGCAATCACGAGTCACTGGGCCGTATTGATCGCGTTTTGCTCAGACAGGAGGGACTCTAGTGAATTCTGTAGTAGCTTGGCAGAGAGAGAGAGAGAGATGCACAGGGGGACTGAAATTTAGATTCTTGGAGATGGTACCACTATTACTAATGAGATTATTCAGGTTTAGTTTAATGAACTGCATAAATGTTATCCTGTGCTTGCATTGTGTTATTTACTATTTTCTGGTGCTCTTAAGTGAGTTTCTTGTTGGTGGTGTTTGCTGTCAACACTATTCAGAACATAAGCCCTGACAACACCATAGCAACGTTCTAAACACCATACAGAATATCTAAGAGGTAAGCTCTGGCAGCACCATTCTAAACACCACTCAGCACATCTTAGAGATAAGCCCTGGCAACACCATAGCAACCACATAGCAACATTCTAAACACCACTCAGAACATCTTAGAGATAAGCCCTGGCAACACCATAGCAACCACATAGCAACATTCTAAACACCACTCAGAACATCTTAGAGATAAGCCCTGGCAACACCATAGCAACCACATAGCAAAACTCTAAACACCACTCAGAACATCTTAGAGATAAGCCCTGGCAAGACCATAGCAACCACATAGCAACATTCTAAACACCACTCAGAACATCTTAGAGATAAGCCCTGGCAACACCATAGCAACCACATAGCAAAACTCTAAACACCACTCAGAACATATTAGAGATAAGCCCTGGCAACACCATAGCAACCACATAGCAAAACTCTAAACACCACTCAGAACATATTAGAGATCAGCCCTGGCAAGACCATAGCAACCACATAGCAACATTCTAAACACCACTCAGAACATCTTAGAGATAAGCCCTGGCAACACCATAGCAACCACATAGCAACATTCTAAACACCACTCAGGACATCTTAGAGATAAGCCCTAGCAACACCATAGCAACCACATAGCAACATTCTAAACACTACTCAGGAGCATCTTAAAGGTAAACCCTGACAACACCATAGCAACATTCTAAACACCATTCATAATATCTAACAGGTAAGCTCTGGCAACACCATAGCAACATTTTAAACACCACTCAGGACAACTTAGAGATAAGCCCTGGCAACACCATAGCAACCACATAGCAACATTCTAAACACAACTTAGGAAACCTTAAAGATAAGCCTTAGCAACCACGTAGCAACATTCTAAACACCACTCTGAGCATCTTAGAGGTAATCCCTGACAACACCATAGCAAAACCATAGCAATGTTCTAAACACCATTCAAAATATCTAAGAGGTAAGCTCTGGCAACACCATAGCAACATTCTAAACACCACTCAGGACATCTTAGAGATAAGCCCTGGCAACACCATAGCAACCACATAGCAACATTATAATCACAACTCTGGACATCTTAGATATAAGCCCTTGCAACCGCATAGCAACATTCTAAACACCACTCAGGACATCTTAGAGATAAGCCCTAGCAACACCATAGCAACCACATAGCAACATTCTAAACACCACTCAGAACACCTTAGTAACTGAAAAGGTAAGCCCTGGCAACACCATTGAAACCACTTAAAAACTTTCTAAACAGAGGTAAGCCCTGGCAACACCATAGCAACCACATAGCAAAATTCTAAACACCACTCAGAACATCTTAGATATAAGCCCTGGCAATGCCATAGCAACACCCTAGCAACATGGCGGCAATGAACAGTATCACGATATATTCAGGAAGCTCTATTGAAAGGCTGGCTCAGACCAGTGTGAATTTCCATGTGGGTGATAATTCTGGTCAGTGATGATTGAGAGCACATGCTGGTCTCTCAGCAGGGAATGTGCTTTGCATTCATTTCATCCACTGTGACTCGCAGTGCATTCAGGGTTTACATTTGATCAGTAGGTGTGTTTTCTGTGAATCAAACCCATGACCCTGACATTAGTGCTGCGTTTTTATCTATGGATAACTTCCAGTCAGTGCTGTGCGTCTGCGAGTTCTGCTGCCTGTAAATCTGCCTGGTGTTTCAGCACAAACTGGCCAATGCAAGCGCTTACTCATGGAAATGTAGTGGTTTAATCTGACGGATGTGAGTGTCAGAGTTGGCATTATGAAGAGACCTCAGCTGGAGGCGGACGGTTGCGTTGCACATGAACACCTGTGTTCATTACATAAGAGTCTGAAGCGTTTCATCAAAAAGCCCGATGGAAGTGGATGCAGCTGTTTTTCCCGCCAGTCTTCCTTGACTGAGCCCAAGACCTCTTACAGTGATTTCCAGGCACATTTTCCACAGCGTCTCTCTCAGCAAGCCACTCGAGAAGAGCTTTTGAAGTGAGTATGTTCGTGGCACAGTGTGGCTTTCTAGATCATTCCAGTTCAGGTGAAGAAGAGCTTTGTTTCATGCCATGCTTTGTTGATCACAGCGATTGTCTTTTCCTCTGCTCTTTCCAGATGGTTTAGTCATTGTTTCTTCAGGATGTTACTAATAAAGCAAAGGTTTAGCAGGTTAATTAAGGATGTGCAAAAACCTGTACAACATTTCAAGGTTTTGCAAAATGGCATCTTTTGTTCTGAAAAATGTGTCAAAATTAAGTGAGTTTAAACAACTTATTTTGCCAGATATTTTTACATTTGTTTGTGTATATATATATATATATATATATATATATATATATATATATATATATATATATATACATGCATGCATACATATTACATATTTTATATACATAAACATCACAACAACTTTAAAAAAGACCATATATATATATATATATATATTGTTGAATTTGTCACATGGACTAAGCATATTTATTGAAAGGGAACAAATGCCTGTATATGATTTTTGTAAGTGTTACTCGACTGTAAAGCATGTTTTATTGGAATGTCCTGCTTTAAATATTAATCAGTCCTTATACACAAAGTACATGAATTAAGTTTTTTTTAAGTTTCTTTTAAACTTGAACATTAGAATTTTTATCAAATATCGTATTGTATAACTGTTATTATTATTGTTGTTGCTATTTGTATTTATTTTATATTTGTATTTTGTTTATGGAGATAATATTGTTAAATAATGTTAAATGTATACAATGAAGTGAAATATAATTGTTATTATGCTTATTTTAAATTCCATTGCTCTTGAGTTTGCCATAAATATAGCTTTTTGATGCAGATACGGCATTAAATGATAAATAAATAAACCAGAATCTGGTCTGTTGACCTCCGTCCATGCGTGTCTAATCGCTGTCGAGCATAATTTTGCACATCCCCGATCTTGACATCAGAACGTAATCAGAAAGCTGATCGATGTGTTTACATGCCTGTGTGTTTATGACCTTTCCCTGATAAAAGACACGCGTTTAAGGTGTCTACGTGACTTTGCACATTATCAGCTTTTTAGCATAATCTCATATACATCTATTCCATTCTAAACCTCTACTAAAGTGACTATATTGAAGTGATGCCGTAAGCAGTGGCATTTGGCACAATGAATCCATGTTGTGTGTGAAGTGCCTCAGTATAATGATGTTAGAACTGAGATGTGTGCGCTGGCCTATTTATCCTGTCAGAGTCTGACTGATGAAGTCTTTGGGCGGAACTGCTGCTTCTCCGAGTCTAATAGTTCAGAAAGTGAGTTGCTGTTGCAGAGGTTAAGGGTTTAATTCCATGGACGAGTGACCGGGAACCGGAGAAATACTGAGATCAAAATCACCTGCTCCATCACTGCCGGCCCTCCTGAAAAACGCTTAACTACAAAAAAATTTTAAAAAAAATGAGGGCTGTTTTTGGCACGTTTGCATGTAGCTTTGTTTTCCATCATTGTGAAATGTTTTCGCTGATTGATTAAAGGGACTATATATGTAAAAATGTTGCACGATTCTGGATAAATTGAGAATCACGATTTTTTTAGATTCAAACCGACTAACAAATGTTCTGACAAATGTTAATTGCTGCAGTCTATTTGAAATTAGTGCTGGGCAACGATTAATCACATCCAAAATAAAAGTTTGTGTTGACATTATATATGTGTGTGTGCACTGTGTATAATTATTTTGATATAAATACACACACGTGCATGTACATATTTAAGAAAAATCTGTTATTGATATATAAAATATTTATATATATTATACATTATGTGTAAATATATATATATATATATATATATATATATACATTATATACATGCAAATATTTCTTAAATATTGGCTTAAATATACAGTACACACATATATATTATGTTAACATAAACTTTTATTTTCGATGCGATTAATCGTTGCCCATCACTAAATAAAAATATTCTCAATTAATTATTTTTAAAAAAACTTTGAGTGAATGATTCAATTACTATTTTTTTCATTACTGGATAAATCAGCGGGTTTTTTAGTTTTTTAAATGAATCTCTTGAATGAATGATTCAGTGATTACATTTTTTAACGGTCTCTTGTCGCCACCTACTGGCGTAACGATGTAATCAATACAATCCTTATTTGAAGTGCCGTCCATGTTACTTTCAAAAGGTGATTTGCTCTATTATGATCGTTTCTGTAGACATCAGTGTTTATATCTGAACTATAAATTTTTATTCCATTTCTTCTGTGATCATGTGAATATATGTAACACAGAAATAATGATACTGTGTGGTTGAAAAGCTGTTACGCAAATTGGTCGTTCAACCACGTTGGTTAATGATGTGGAGTAATAACGTCTCGGTAACGTATGTAACCCTCGTTCCCTGAGTACAGGGAACGGAGACGTGTCGTCGGGGGAGTTCCCTGACGAATTGGGATCACGCTAGGGAGACCAATTGCCTTCGAGTGAATTAAAACGAGCCAATGAAAATTGGCATGCAAGATTTGCATTCCGCGACCCGCCTACCAGCGCGGGTATAAAAGGCGGAAGTAAACATTGCGCAATGCTTTTCGCTGAGGAGCCGAACGGTGTCCAGTCCTCCGCGAAGGTACAGCGACATGGCGAAGGGACGACACGTCTCCGTTCCCTGTACTCAGGGAACGAGGGTTACATACGTAACCGAGACGTTCCCTTTCGTCCTGGGAACTCCGACGTGTCGTCGGGGGAGTTCCCTGACGAATTGGGATCCCTAATAAAGCGCCATGGTGCTGGCCCCTTCCAGCGCCCGGCTAAGCTACCCTGCAGCAGTTTCTTGAAATAAGTTGCGGGAGCTAGCACGGGAACCACACTGCTGTTCCGCAAGACCCGCACAGTGGACATTGGATAACACTGGGAAAGCGTTCCCCAAGAGAGGGGGAAAGCTGCAGAAGGCCCAGCCTGACTGACCAGGAATACACATATGTACTAGCCCAATGGGGTAGTGAAACATATGGCAGTCCCTGAGGTGGTCCCAATCCAAGGGAAATGGGAGCGCACTCAACAGGGATGACGAACGAGTCCGTCAAGGGGAAGACACGGCTAAACTGCACGTGGCATGATGGTTCACAGTAGAGATCACTGGAGCACCCAGTCTACTAACAACTCCTCACTAGAGGTAGCAGACCTGGCGCCGGGCGGTCCGCCACGCCCAGCACCGGAGGGGTGAAGGAGGAACTCACGAGGCTCACCAACGTAGGGCGCCATACGGAGCAAGAAAGCACGTATCCGCTGTTCGAGGCGGAGTGGCGTAGCAAGCCGACACAACTTATTCCCTCGACCCACTGGCCGTAGGCAGAACTCGGGAGGAAACAGGTTCCACACGAAGGCTATAGAACCTAGCGAACGTGTTCGGTGTCGCCCAGCCCGCAGCTCTACAGATGTCTGTCAGCGAGGCGCCTTGAGCCAAAGCCCAGGAAGCGGCAGCACCTCTAGAGGAGTGAGCGCGCAACCTGGGAGGACAAGGCTCACCCAGAGACTCATATGCACGGGTGATCGCATCCACTAACCAGTGGGCTAACCTCTGCTTGGAGACGGCCTTCCCCTTCTGCCGGCCTCCGTAACAGACAAAGAGCTGATCTGAGGTTCTGAAGCTTTGCGTTCTGTCAATATAAACCCGCAGGGCGCGGACAGGACAGAGAAAAGCTAGGGCTGGGTCTGCCTCCTCCTGGGGCAGCGCTTGCAGGTTCACTACCTGGTCCACGAAGGGAGTGGTAGGAACCTTGGGCACATATCCGAGCCGGGGTCTCAACACAACGTGAGAAAGGCCTGGCCCGAACTCTAGGCACGATTCGTCGACCGAAAAAGCCTGCAGATCCCCGACCCTCTTGAAAGAGGCCAATGCCAACAGGAGCGCTGTCTTAATGGACAGGCTATTAAGCTCTACCGTCAGCAAAGGCTCAAAGGGAGGACTTTGAAGAGCTCTAAGTACCAGAGCAAGGTCCCAAGAGGGTACCGAGTGCAAAACACGAGGTGGATTTAACCTCCTGGCACCCTTAAGGAATCTGATGACCAGGTCGTGCTTCCCCAAGGACTTACCTTCCAGTGCATCGTGATGCGCGGCTATTGCGGCGACATACACTTTGAGGGTGGAGGGAGACAGCCTTCGCTCCAACCCATCTTGCAGGAAGGAAAGCACGACTCCGATCGGGCAAGTTCGGGGGTCCTCCTGACGGGAGAAACACCAATCGACGAACAGGTTCCACTTCAACGCATAGAGGCGCCTCGTAGAGGGGGCTCTAGCGGAAGTGATGGTGTCTACCACTGCCTGTGGCAGACCACCTAGAACCTCCGCGTCCCGTCCAGGGACCAGACATGGAGTTTCCAGAGGTCTGGACGCGGGTGCCATAGAGTGCCCCGTCTCTGAGAAAGAAGGTCCTTCCTCAGAGGAATCGGCCAAGGAGGGGCTGTCGCGAGGAGCATGAATTCGGTGAACCAAGTCCTGGTGGGCCAATACGGCGCCACAAGAAGGACCTGCTGCTCGTCCTCCCTGACCTTGCACAGAGTCTGTGCAAGAAGGCTCACTGGGGGAAACGCATACTTGCGCAGGTCCCGGGGCCAGCTGTGAGCCAGGGCGTCCGTGCCGAGGGTCCCCTCGGACAGGGAATAAAACCACTG
This sequence comes from Siphateles boraxobius, assembly GCF_051911475.1. Classification (NCBI taxonomy): domain Eukaryota; kingdom Metazoa; phylum Chordata; class Actinopteri; order Cypriniformes; family Leuciscidae; genus Siphateles; species Siphateles boraxobius. The sequence continues at coordinate 235,423 of NW_027509201.1, read as the reverse complement.
GCAATGGGTCGTGTCCGGAGAGGCAAACAGGTCTACCTGTGCGACTCCGAAGACACTCCAAATCAGCTGGACCGACTGGGGATGGAGTCGCCATTCTCCTGGCAGGAGAGGCAGCCGTGAGAGCTCGTCTGCCACACGGTTGAGCTCCCCTGGAATGTGAATGGCACGAAGCGACCTCAGATGCTTCTGACTCCATAGGAGGAGGTGGGAGGCGAGTCGCGACATACGACAGGAGCGTAGACCACCTTGATGGTTGATGTACGCAACGGTCGCAGTGCTGTCCATACGGACCAGTACGTGCTTGTGTCTGAGAACCCCTTTGAGGCGACGCAAGGCTAAGCGTACTGCTTGCAACTCTAGGCAGTTGATATGCCAATGCAGTTGAGGCCCCGTCCACAGACCTGAAACTGCATGCCCGTTGTACGTGGCCCCCCATCCGGTGGCAGAGGCATCTGTGAAAACCACAGCATGCCTGGAAACCTGGACTAAGGGCACTCCGGCCCGTAGAAACGCAGGATCCGACCACGGGGAGAAGGTTTGGCGACAGTGCGGGGTCACTTTGACCCGGAACGTGCCGCTGTGCCACGCCCACCTCGGGACTCGATCGTGAAGCCAGCGCTGAAGCGGTCTCATATGTAACAGGCCGAGCGGCGTTACTGCGGCTGCGGCTGCCATATGCCCCAGGAGCCTCTGAAATTGTTTCAGTGGAACCGCTGTCCTGCCTCGAAAAGACCTGAGGCAGGTGAGCACTGACTGGACGCGTTCCTCCGTGAGGCGCGCAGTCCGGGCGACCGAGTCCAGCTCCATACCGAGATAAGAGATCCTCTGCACGGGGCAGAGTTTGCTCTTGTCCCAGTTGACCTGAAGCCCCAACCGGCTGAGGTGCCGAAGCACCATGTCCCTGTGATCGCACAACACATCTCGCGAGTGAGCTAAAATGAGCCAGTCGTCGAGGTAGTTGAGGATGCGAACGCCTTGTTCTCTCATGGGAACAAAGGCCGCCTCCGCGACTTTCGTGAAGACGCGGGGTGACAGGGCCAGCCCGAAGGGTAGGACTTTGTACTGATACGCCCGACCCTCGAAAGCAAACCGAAGAAACGGTCTGTGTCGAAGGAGAATCGAGACGTGAAAGTACGCGTCCTTCAGGTCGATCGCTGCAAACCAATCCTGGGGACGGATGCATTCGAAAATGCGCTTCTGCGTGAGCATCTTGAACGGGAGTTTGTGCAGGGCCCGATTCAAGACCCGCAGGTCCAGGATTGGCCGTAACCCACCGCCTTTCTTGGGTACAATGAAGTAGGGGCTGTAAAACCCGGACCTCATCTCGGCAGGAGGGACCGGCTCGATCGCGTCCTTCGCCAGCAGGACATCGATCTCTTTCCGCAAGACAGGGGCGTCCACCGACCGCACACGGGTAAAGTGGACGCCCCTGAACTTGGGAGGCCGGCATGCAAACTGAATTGCATAGCCGAACCGGATGGTGCGGATGAGCCATCGGGACGGACCCGGAAGCGCTTCTAGCCAGGCTTCCAGATACCGTCCCAATGAACCCACCCGAACCACCGGCGTACCTGCGGAGGGGCAGCGAGGTGGAAGACAGGGACCCGGCTCTGGTGGCGTTGTAGCGACCGAGAGCGGGGGTCTGGGTGCGCCTGACACCAACCTGCTTCCACCGAGGGGCAGACGGCAGAGAAGGCTCGTGGGCGTTCTGCTGCGGACTGCCCGGTGGCGAGGGGAGGGGGAGAGACGAGGAACGAGGCCCTGACTCCTCGTATGCTGGTCTCTGCGCCTCCGGGCCCAGCTGCAGACCGGAGCGACGCAGCTGAGGCTGCGTCACTGCTATCTGCAAGCTGGGGAGAGGGGAACGGGAGTGGTGCAGCTCGGGGGCGGCACGCACTGCCATTCTGACCCTCTCGGGCGGAGGAAACTGGTCTTATTATACTGCCAGTCTCGACCGTGAGGGGAAACGAGGGACGAGGCCCGGGGGCATCGAGTCCTGGTTTCCCCTCACCCAGCGAGAGACGAGAGTGACAAGGCCGTAGCCCTCACTGCCATCTGAGCGCTGGGGCCCGTGAACGACTCAGAGGAAATGGACTGCTCAAACTTTGGGTACCGCTGATTACTGGATAACCAGCGGCGGAACAGAAACTAAATTCTCCACCCGGCCCTCCCCCGGGGGAAGGAGTGGTGATGACACGCACTCCCAAAGAGCAGATCGTCACATACTCTGGGTCGCTCCTCTCAGGGTTGCTTCCCTTCCCTTGGGAAAAACAAACTCCGAGCGGGCTGGTTTTGAGGTGCTTCTGGACCACCAGTGTGGACATCGTCTAACCGAGGGCCAGCGCTGTGACTAATCACGGTCAGTCACTAAGCACAGCTCAACCCCGAGTTAGAACTACGCACGTGCAGTGGTAGTGAGAGAGGAAAAACTTCTGCAGATTTAGGCATGTTTGGCTTGCCATATTGGCACCAAAACGCTTCCATACTGCCAAAATTCTTCACACACATCCAGGCGCTTTAGAACAGCCCAGGAAAGTGTGGCTGTTAAGTCTGAATCTTCAGCATGAGAACACGACATTATAGTAGGAACTCAGCATCATTTTCAGAGTATAACAGCCCTCTCTCCGATGTAGCGATCGACATCTGTCCTCCCTGGGGCCCCGAATGAAATGCTTGGTCCCTCATGAGAAGGACCAGAATCCCATCCGAAAGCCTCGACGGCACACGGCACGCTGAGCGGCTCAAGCCTTTACGAGAAAGGGGAGACGAGCAGCACGCCGACGTGGTCATGCACTCCTGAGAGAACATGAACCACCCACGAACGCAGTCTCAACACACTGATTAGGCATGTGAAACAGTGATCGTGGCCGTCAACCAGGCATGCAAGATAGTGAACGTGGCCATCGCTTCGATGACACACGGCACGCTGGGCGCTCAAGCCTTCAGGCAAGGCGAACAACGTGCCGACGTGGTCATGATCTCATAAGAAAGCATAAACCACCCACGAACACAGTCTCAGCATGTTTGCGATGCGCTAGAGGAGTGAGTGGTTCGTGCTCACTGAAACCCTCAGATCACCAATGTTATTCACCAAAGTAGCCCTCCTCTGGTGCACCAGAAGAGAAACTAGATCGGGAATAAGCAAAGGGACTCACCTCATAGAGGCACGCGAGTCTTGATCTTGACCACGCATCTTGAGCGCCGAATGACGCGCGCTGGGTTGCCGTGACAACCCGCGCTGTCAGCCGGCGCTCGACGGCACACGGCACGCTGAGCGGCTCAAGCCTTTACGAGAAAGGGGAGACGAACAACGTGCCGACGTGGTCATGCACCCCTGAGAGAACATGAACCACCCACGAACGTAGTCTCACACACGGATTAGGCATGTGAAACAATGAACGTGGCCGTCAAATAAGGACAGGGAACGATCGCATCCAGAAACACACGAGTGAAACGTCATCCTGAAAAGGACGCGATCTTCACTCGTGTTGCTCTTTCAGGAAGAAAGTACTCTCTCTATCGTGCTGAAGCACACAGGGACCCAACGCGGCAACACAGCGGGGAAACTGCAAGCCCGCTGTGCGCACTCAACCGTTTACCAGCTGTGAAAACAGCTTTTGAATTAACAGCATATAGACGCAGCCGGCAGACAGGAACCGCGCGGTCGCTGAAACGCCATCTCACCAACACAGAGAGATCCCCTCCCGAAACAGCAGACTCGTAGCAGTAAGAAAAATACAATCTTAAAGCTCACTCACTCAGAGAGGACACAATCGGTCGGCTCCGAAGCTAAAAGCATTGCGCAATGTTTACTTCCGCCTTTTATACCCGCGCTGGTAGGCGGGTCGCGGAATGCAAATCTTGCATGCCAATTTTCATTGGCTCGTTTTAATTCACTCGAAGGCAATTGGTCTCCCTAGCGTGATCCCAATTCGTCAGGGAACTCCCCCGACGACACGTCGGAGTTCCCAGGACGAAAGGGAACTTCTGTTTGAGATCGAGTTAATGTTAGATGTTTTGCTATAGGCTAAATTATGGATATGGTTATTCTGCTTTATTTTCAGATTCAATCATAGTCTCGTTCTTACGCACTAGAGCACGATCGCACATGCGCACTCTTCAAAAACAACACTTTAAATCTATTGACAAACATAAAAGGTAAATAATAAAAGGCGTAAAAGACATTTGTATATATTCATAATAAAAGATACAGATTGTACTGATTGTCACAGCTTGCTTATTTTGCTCAAGATAAGGATTTATTAAGTCCACATGTCATGCAAACAAGAAACTCTGCTTTTAACCACAGGCTGTCGTTCCAAACACAACTTTGTGATGCTTTTTGCAAACGTTTGTTTGAACCAGAATGTGATTCGGTCAGTTTTAATAGATACAGACGAATCGCTGTCGTTTAGGAAAGAGATCGCATGGCTGTTTAAATCGAGATTGTGATCTTTTATTGATTAATCGTGCGGCTCTAATATGTGTGAACAGCTTGTAATGAAACATAAAAAACTAGGCTTCCTTGGTTTCCCATGAAAGCCTGTAGACTTATTATTGTCAAGTCACCTTTATTTCTATAGTGCTTTTTACAATACAGATTGTTTCAAAGCAGCTTTACAGAGATAATAGGAAAATAATGCAAAAAAAAAAGTGTTTCCAGGAGAAAATAGTGTCACAGTCCGTTTTAAGAAAGTTCAGTGATGGTTAATTTTTGTTGTAAAAATTAAAAAAAGGTTATTAATTTAGCTCATTTATAGCCTGTACATATAGCCACTCTGGAGAAAACCGTGATGTCATCGTCCAGCTCAGTTCAGTTCTCATACATTGGTGTCAATACAGCAGATCAATAATATTGTTGAATATTAAATTAAATGTCCCCAACTAAGCAAGCCAAAAGCCAATAGTGACAAAGGTGAAGAAAGGACGTTTTTTTCAGGAAAATCAAAAGGATGTGACTTTTATTTGTGCTCCCGAAAAACTCTCTCCATTCAATGACATAATATCATAAAATTATGAATTAATATATTTCAACATCATCATAATATTTTTGTTCTGACTGTTATCCATTCTATAATTAATCATTGCATTATTGTATTTCTACTGGAATAATAATTCTTACAGTAATGATAATTTTGCATGAAAATGTTTTTAAGATGTCGAAGAAAAGATTCTAGCCTAATTTTCTTTATGAAACTATAATGGCTGCAGTTCACTCAACGGCCACCGGTGTCGCTAATAACAAGGCCTTTTAAAGTTGACGTTTCCAAATAATGGTAAAATAATTAGGCCTTAAGGGGTCTTTTGTTGAATTAGATGATCGCATGCACTCTGCTATATGTCTATGTGATGTCTATGTTGTTAAGATGTTGATTTTGATTCTTCAGCCTCGAAAGAGAAATGAAATCTCTCAGTCCAGTCCTGAATCCTAATCGGTCAGCGCTGTCATTTTTATGTACCTATTGTTCCCGTAGAGCAAAGCAAATAACAGAAGTCCAGTCTGTTCTCAGATTCGCTGTCGATTATTGCTAATGGGTTTGTGTTCTCAGTGTCTCTCTGTACTTCTCCAGCTCGACCTTAAAACATCGGTGTCTTTACAGTTATAGCTCCTCTTTGTAGGATAAAGGTTAGTCTTTCCTTTGTGCCGCAGTGCTTTTACTGTATATCAGACTTAAATGTCAGAATCATACTTGGGGCTTTCTCTGGAAATGGTTCTGTTTGTGTGTCTTAAAGGATTAGTTCAAAATTCACTGATAATTTACTCTCCCCCACGAAGATGTTCATGTCTTTCTTTCTTCAGTGGAAAAGAAATGAAGGTTTTTGAGGAAAACATTGCAGGATTTTCTCCATATAGTGACGTCAATGGAGTCCAACGGGTCGAAGGTCCAAATGTGAGTTTCAGTGCAGCTTCAAAGTCTCGACGCGATCCAGCCGAGGAATAAGAGTCTGATCTAGACAAACCAGTAGACATTTATAACACAATAAACATTTATATACTTTTAACCACTAATGCTCTTCTTGCTCTCGCTGTGAAGTGCAAATCTAGAGCGAACGTGCAAAAACTACGTCAAACGCCATTTACAAAAAAATTAAAGGCAAACAACGATGTCGGACGATTTATAAGTTAGAGGAGAAAATGAGATTAAGTTTTTCATCCTTCCCTACATTTTTCTGCCTACGCTACGCGTGACCTTTCCGACGTAATTACGCAATGCGTAAATTTGTGGATGTGCAAGATGAACATTAGTGGTTAAAAGTATATAAATGTTTATTGTGTTATAAATGTGCGCTGGTTTGTCTAGATCAGACTCTTATTCCTCGGCTGGATCGTGTCGAGACTTTGAAGCTGCACTGAAACTCACATTTGGACCTTCGACCCGTTGGACTCCATTGAAGTCGCTATATGGAGAAAATCCTGCAATGTTTTCCTCAAAAACCTTCATTTCTTTTCCACTGAAGAAAGAAAGACATGAGCATCTCGGATGAGTAAAAGATCAGGAAATTTTAATTCAGAAGTGAACTACTGATTTAACACATGGAGGAAAAAGCAAGCGTGTGAATATAATAATTTATTAGTCATTTCTGGTGCTGTTTAAATAAAAAAAACGCATGTTCTGTATTAGGTTATGATATGACACCAATAATTCACCTCTGGATTAGAGTCGCACACTACTTTTAAAGGTCATCACTGAGAATAGAAAAACAAATGAGTGTGTCTGAAGACGTTTTTAAAGGAAGGAGCGATGAGCAAAGCTAAATGTCATCATGTTTAAGTTCATCATCTCGAACCCAAGGGCTTCTACACAACAACACAATGAGTCACTCCACATCTGAAGTGGTCCACGATAACAAGAGGTTGTTTGTCTATAATACCGCTACTGTCAGTTTGATAGAAAGTGTCATTGTGGTGTATTCACAGCAGATGTCTGGCTTCAAACGGGTCCTCTCGGCAGCAATCAGCGAAGACCCAGAAACCAGCGCCGCTAATTTGCGACAGCTGAGTCGGGATGATTACGCTATTTGGGTTTTGGAGGTCAGTCTATTCAATCACAGACCACAACTTCCCTCCATCGCTGAAAAGTGAGGAATTAATGAGCACTTCTTCCCTCTGTTCAGTGTGTGTGTGTGTGTGTGCAGCTAGTGGACGCATCAGTGATTGGTAAGACTCATGCTATGTCCTGACTGGTGATTTTCATGATTTGGGATTAAAATCAGACTTTTAAAGGAATGTTCCGGGTTCAAAATTACTTAAAACAAATGTAATGTAAAACCAACTGTGAAATGCTGTTCAATGCATAAATGTTTTTTTTTCCCTTCCTCTCTCTCTCTCGTCTGTAAAAACAAACAAAGATCATGTTTACAGTAATGCACTTACAATGGAGGTTTTGAAAGTACAGACTTGAGTTGTTTTAGTATTTTTTTATGCACTATTATAGTATTAATTCATATCTTTAACTAGGTTTCATTTAAATTTAAGTTTTAGGAAAAACAAAATTACTTTTTTTGGCCAAAGATAATGAACCATTTTTTCCCCCAAGTAATTGCTGTTTTCCAAATAAATATATTATTTATAGCTTTATATATATATATATATATATATATATATATATACTTTATTATAAAAAATGTGTTTAATAATTACAAATATTAAATATAGGCCTACAATATAAAAATATTATATAATAAATAGTTTTACTCATTTATTTTAAGTTCCCTTTCAAGGGAACTCGAGCTGTGTTGAGACGCGGTGGGAACGCTCTGCGTGATTGCGTCGTGAAGCACGTGTATAATCAGTCCAATGGAAGAGCGAGACGTCATAGGCGGTGACGTCATAGACCAGGAAGCTATAAAGCACACCAGAAAACAGACCGCGACAGCTTCTGTTGCCTTCAGCAAGCGATCTGTGTATTCTGTCCTTGTCATATTTATTGTTGTCTGTCAAGTTGCAATATATATATATATATATTATGGCAAAAGAGAGCAAGCAGCTTTTGTGTTGTTCCCTGCCCACGTTATATCACGGGTGGGGACACACACATCAGCTTTTTGTTACTATTTGGGAGTGGAGCATGCCACAGTCAGTTCTCGAGGGGGCTGACTGTGAGCATTGCGAGAAGCTGTCCGTGAGGACGCTCCGCTCCCGCCGGGCGTTCTTCGAGGAGGACGGTTCGGTTCGCGCTCCCCGCGCGGGTCCCGCTGTTGCCGATGCACGGCGGCGACTCGCATTTTGGGGTTCGCAAACGGATCTGACAGCGGGGGTTGGGACGGGCTCCGCCCTATCTCAGCTTTCACCTGCCAGATCCAGTGCTGGCGATTTCCAGTTCCGAGGAATTGGTATCGTTAGTGTTTTGTTTAGAAAAAGAGAACAAAACAAATAAAGATATTAAAAAAAGGCAGATGTTTGAGTTTTCAATAAATGAATAAATAAGTCAGCTCATAACTCTGTTGAATAAAGAGGAGCTTTAAAAGGAGGTTTATCTAGTGCTGTTGCTAGTTAAATATTTTCTGGCCAGCTGAGCTTTATGAGAGTGAAAATAAGGAGTTTATTAGATGAAATATATCTAAAAACAGAAAAACTCTGTATCTCAGCCTCCTCGTCGGGGACTGCCGTTTTTCCCTATCTCCACACCACACTGAGGTGTCAAGATCGCGGAATAAGTCGGTTTCTATTTTATGTGTTTAATGCCCTACGTCTAACTATAGTAATGCTATAGGTATTAAGTATCATGGTATAACAGTGCCTCGGGTTAAAGAGACGCTTGCTAGCTTTCTCTCTCCCGAGTCGGCGTCATAATTTTTAACCCCGACGTTACCCACCAGCCATCTAAATAAAAATTTTTATTAGGCAACGCTGGTGGGTAAATTATAAAGACATGGATGAATGTGAGGTTGTCAGCACTGACGCTATTCGAGAATTGCGTCGTGCAAAAACAGATAAACTATACTGGGGAGGGACGGTTTCGAGAAATCGTTTCTCCTCTGCGTCCTCTGGGTGGCGACTCTCTGAGGAGGGTCACACACGGCCAGTTCGGTTGTTTTCCTGCTGGTGGCCACGGACTGATATATATATTTATACGTTTTTCTGATTTAAAAGTAAAGAAAAATAAGATAAAATTATGTCTGTTCTTCTGGATGCTCCGCTTTCAAAAAACTAAGAATAAACCGTTCAGCGGCGTTCCAGAGGTTTCTTCTTCACCAATCTATGTTCCTGAGACTGCTGTGCGGAGCAGTCTCAGTCTACTAAGCTCCTCGCAGCACAGCGAGCATCGCCATTTGGGCTCCTCCACAATCAAAGGGGACTTGGGTGGCGGTAGCAGTCTAGCCAGTTAGAGATATGCAAGATCTGAGGACTATTTTATCTCTAAAAAAGCTTGGACAATAGGAAGCCCTGATGCCGAGGCTATCAGGCTTCTAAAGGGTGGTCCCCTCCGGGGTAGGGATGGTTCGGAAAATCGTTTCTCCTCGGCGCCCTCTGGGGTGCGACTCTCTGAGGAGGGTCGCAGCGCTGCCAGTTCGGTTTTCCTGCCGGTTCGCCGTTCAGGACACCAAGGTGTCAGTGTCCCCAAACGATCCTCCGAGGGGGGTCGTAGAGCAGTCAGTTCGGTTTCCCTGCCGGTTCGCCGTTTCAGGGTGCCGAGGTGCCTGCTTTTTCCAATGATCCTCCGAGGAGGGCCATTGGAACTAAGTTATTTAAAGGGAGGCAAGATCTGAGGACTGTCATCTCTAATAAAGCTTCTGAGGGCTCCTTCGGGGCAGGGACGGTTTTGAGAAATCGTTTCTCCTCGGCGCCCTCTGGGGTGCGACTCTCTGAGGAGGGTCGCAGCGCTGCCAGTTCGGTTGTTCCCTGCCGGTTCGCCGTTCAGGGCACCGAGGTGTCAGCGTCCCCATACGATCCTCCGAGGAGGGTCGTAGAACGGTCAGTTCGGTTGTTCCCTGCCGGTTCGCCGCTTCAGGGCACCGTACTGACTGTTCAACCAAATCCAGAGGCCAGTCTTGAGAGACTTGTTCCCCTAGTAGAGTTTCTGGCAGCGTGGAAACTACTGCCACATATTTCTCGGTGGGTCCTGCACACTATAGAAAAGGGTTCAGAATTCGGTTCTTGTCCGCCCAGATTTCTAGGGGTCCTCCCCACTGTGGTGGACCCCGAGCAGGCTTTGGTTATGGAGCAGGAAGTACTGACACTTCTGCAAAAGGAGCTGTAGAAGGGGTTCCTCCTCCCGGCAGACAGTCAGGGTTTTACTGCCATTACTTCATTGTTCCGAAAGAGGATGAGGGGTTGCGTCCTACTCTAGACCTGCGTCAATTAAACAGCATATTATGCTTACGCTAAATTTGATTGTGTCACAGATTCAGTCCGAGGACTGGTTTGTCACAATAGACTTAAAGGACGCTTACTTATCTATCCATCCTCATCACAGGAGGTTCCTGAGGTTTGCTTTCAGGGGCGAAGCATACCAGTATCGGGTTCTTCCATTCGGCCTAGGTTATCACCCCACACCTTTTACAATATGCGTGGATGCAGCTCTGGCTCCTCTGAGATTCCAGGGCATTCGCGTATTAAATTATATCGACGATTGGTTGATTTTTAGCTCAGTCCGAGCTTTTGGCAGTTCAACATCGAGATGTCGTTCTGTCCCACATAAGGAGGTTGGGGTTGCGGCTCAACACCAAAAAGAGTGTACTCCTCCCAGCTCAGAGGACCACTTTCTAGGTGTATTATGGGATTCGACAACAATGCAAGCACGTCTGTCTCCTGCACGTATTTCTGCGATTCTCACAGCCGTAAAGAATGTAAAACTAGGTCAGTCACTCACTGCAAACAGTCTCTGAGACTGTTGGGGCTCATGGTAGTTGCGTCTAACGTAGTTACTTTTGGCCTTCTGTACATGAGACCCCTGCAGTGGTGGCTCGGGACCAAGGGGTTTTCTCCGAGGGGAAATCCGTTTTCGCATGATCAAGGTCACGCGGCTATGCCTTCGTGCCTCGGTCATGTGGAAGAAGCCTTGGTTCCTCGCCCAGGGCCCAGTGCTGGGTGCTTCTTGTCGACGCGTCACGCTATCGACGGATGCTTCCCTCACAGGATGGGGGGCGGTCATGAGTGGCCGCTCGGTTAACGGTCTTTGGCTGGGGCTCATGGCAGTTGCGTCCAACGTAGTTACTTTTGGCCCTCTGTACATGAGACCCCTGCAGTGGTGGCTCGGGACCAAGGGGTTTTCTCCGAGGGGAAATCCGTTTTCGCATGATCAAGGTCACGCGGCTATGCCTTCGTGCCTCGGTCATGTGGAAGAACCTTGGTTCCTCGCCCAGGCCCAGTGTTGGGGGCTTCTTGTCGACGCATAATGCTATCGACGGATGTTTCCCTCACAAGTCGGGGGCAATCATGATTGGTTGGTCGGCGAAGGGTCCGGACAACACACTGATGGTCTCGTATATCAGAGCAGATATCCTGTTGAGGCAGGGGCTGTGGCCCGGGGAATGGAGACTTCACCCCGAGGTGGTGGAGCTTCTTAGGGAGAACTTCGGTCAAACTACAAGTCGACCTTTCGCATCGCTTGTACAATGCATTGGCCTTGTGTTTCTCCCTCACGCATCCAGCTCCGCTTGGACTGGATGTAATGTAATAGGTGTGGTTGCCACTACACCTATACGCTTTTCCCGATATCTTTGCTCCTGGGAGCTCTGGAGTTGTGGATACTGTGGGCTCGGCCTCTGAGGGGGCCCAGCTCATAGATTCAGGTTTCTCGACCGAGGTCGTGGAGACCATACTCCAGTCTAGAGCTCCCTCCACGAGAAGACTAATATGCTGTTCTCTGCCTGGTGCAGAGAACGCCTTCTGAATCTCGTTTCTGCCCTTTTTGGTACAGTACTTGATTTCTGTAATGAATGTTTCTTTGCTGGGCTATCTCTGAGGAGAGATCCCTAATTTCGTCTTCTCCGTGGTACATGAGGCTGAGGCCTGCACGTACTTGGATTTGCACCTGGTTGGTGGTAGTATTTCTTCACCCCAGATCGGGTTGTATTTCTAGGTCCCTACTAAATGTGCGGTCATTTGTGCTCCAGGCCTTCTGTCCTCCACCTTTAATACCCCAGATCAGGAAAATCTTAAATCTGTTATGCCCTGTCCGGGCTTTGGATGCTTAGGTCCACAGAGCTGCTCAGTGGCGTTTATCAGAACAATTATTTGTCTGCTTCGGGTAACCTAAGATAGGTTGCCCTGCATCTAAACAGATAATGAGCAAGTGGGTACTTGAGGCTATCTCACTTGCTTATGAAGCGGCCGGACAGCGTTCACCTGTGGCTGTTCAGGCCCATTCTACTAGGAGTATGGCTGCATCTAGGCTTTAATTTCGGGTGTTTCCCTTCAGGATATTTGTAATGCGGCAGGCTGGTCCTCACCTCATACATTTGACAGATTTTATGACCTACACCTCTCCACTCCCGGGGCTAGGTTGCTTGCTTCTAGTGTGCGCAAGGACTTCACACAGAACGGGCATTTGTCTTATGGCGTAGTGGGTATGGGGTTCCCACCGCGTCTCAACGCAGCTCGAGTTCCCTTGAAAGGGAACGTCTCAGGTTACGTATGTAACCCTGGTTCCCTGAGAGGGAACGAGACGCTGCGTTCTCCCGCCATACTTCCTGCATGCCCTGATCGACTTGCTTCAGGCTTTTTCAGAAGCTGTCGCGGTCTATTTTCTGGTGTGCTTTATAGCTTCCTGGTCTATGACGTCACCGCCTATGACGTCTCGCTCTTCCATTGGACTGATTATACACGTGCTTCACGACGCAATCACGCAGAGCGTTCCCACCGCGTCTCAACGCAGCGTCTCGTTCCCTCTCAGGGAACCAGGGTTACATACGTAACCTGAGACGTTTTATATAAGATATATATTCGATATCTTATCTTAATGATATAATGTATCTTA
>NW_027509201.1:192500-205000 GCF_051911475.1 Siphateles boraxobius | reverse complement strand
TTAAACTGATTTTTATTATTTGTGAGTGTGAGTGAGTATAAAAAAAAAATTTCAAGGAAACATTCATATTGAGGGTTTGTTCAAATCACTAACAGTAACTATGAGTCAAGTCACTTTTACTTATAGAGCACTTTTTAAAATACCGATTATTTAAAAGCAGCTTTACAGAGATAACAGGAAAATAATGCAGCACATTGTGTTTGTCTGTTCAGCAGACGGATGAGCGATAGTGATGTCTGCGCACTGAGGGGAGAGAGTGTCACTTCCTAGTGCACTTCAGGTAATTAAAAGACAGGGAACATCATGACTGTGAGATATTGACCAGGAACAGGCCGTCTGAAAGAGAGAGAGCTTTAAATCTTAAAGCAAAGAGCACAGGCTTCTCTGTTTGGGATGAAATGATGTTTGCGGTTGCTGGCGTTTGTTTTTCCTCATGCACTTGACTCGTTTGGCTCTCGTCCTTGTGATCAAGGTCTTCCTGCTGTTAGTCAGATAAATGAGCAGTAATATGTGGAGGATATGGAAATATTGAATTGATTTGTCTGTGTTTGATTGCATGAGTCGAGTGGAGGAGGATCTCAAGGTGTTTTGTTTGTGTTTTCACTTTACGTCCCTGTGGGAAAACGTGCCGTCGCTCAGGATTAGCCTCATGTGCAGTGTGTCGGAAACCATGCCGGACTGATGGAATGGTTCTGTTCCCAAACCTCGCTGTCTGACACCTTCAGAGAAGACATCATAACCTTTATATCAATATTTTAGTATTTAAGGTTTAGTATGTTCATCACAGGTGAACAGGGTAAAAAAAACTAATAGATATCAGCATTCTTCACCAGCTGATTGATTACATTAATAATTGCAAAAAAAATTGTATTACAAGTTATTTTAAATGTTATGTTTAAATATGCAAATTAAGCATTATCTGATTAAATATGCACTAATTTGCATACATTTCTAGAATAAAAATCTGAACAATGGAATAGAATAGAATAGAATAGAATAGATCTTTATTGTCCGCCGGGGTGGAAATTTTTCTTTGGCTCACCAAACATACAATAGACATACAGACGTCTCAAGCATAGTAAAGGAAATATAATAAAAAAGATACAATGTAAAATATCATAATGAAAATAAATATACTTTAAATACATTAGATGAAGTCAGGTTCAAAATTCTTCTTTTTTTAAATTTTTATTTATTTGGGAAATCTCTTTTTTATCAGAAAATACTGTCAACAGCCAAAAATAAATACATTTTCACCATTTTCTTTGGAATAAAATGTTGGGTAAAATCAGGAAAATTATATTTGAACAAACCAAACTGTAAAAACCTTCAGAATATAGATGAGAATAAAACTGTAATGTTTGCTGTGTGAAGAAGTGGAGATTTGTACTGAAATTTAAATCTACTGACACAAATAGAAATAGTGCTGAAAAAGATACAGTTAAAAGTGTATTTTGGATGTTTTCTTTCCACTAGTCTGAAAAAACACTTTATAAAATGCCCAAAATCTAAAAATGAACAATGCAAGAAAAAAAACTGACACAAATACTGCATTTATTTGATCAAAAATACAGTAAACAATTGTGAAATATTATTCCAATGTAAATCATCTGTTTTCTATGTGAATATATAGTAAAGTGTAATTTATTCCTGTGAATTTTCAGCATCATTACTCCAGTCTTCAGTGTCACATGATCCTTCAGAAATCAGTATAATATGATGATTTGATGATCAAGAAATATTTATGATTATTATCAATGTTGTTTTGCTGCTTCATATGTGGAAACAATGATATTTTTCAGGATTCTTGGATAGAAAGATCCAAAGAGCAACATTTATTTGAAATAGAATCTTATCTTTTGTTACATGTCTTTACTTTTGAACAATTTAATGCATCCTTTGCTGAACAAAGTATTAATCTTACTGACCCTAAACGTTTAAATGTTATAGCTTAAACCCAGCTTACAGGGAATATTCTTCCAACAACATTAATATCTTCCAATAAACATTAATAACTTTCATTCAAAGTGGTCTGGGACCGGTTTCACAAAGATAGACTTTGACTATGGTTTAGATATAGTAGATAGTCAGACAACAGCGTTAATCCGAGCGTTGAGCGGAGCGTTAAATACGTACAGAAAAGATACAAAAAAATGTTACAAGATGCCAAAACAAATATATATTTAAGAGGAAATATCCTAAAAACCCTTCCCCTTCTCATAGCTCTCTCCATAAGTTCGTCAGCAAACCACAAATTATGAGCCATTTTCCCTTTTCTTTTGGTACCGTAACTGATTGTTACTGCTGGTTGCCAAGGTAACAGAGTCTTAGACCTGGGTTAGCCTGTGGGTTAAGGCGTCTAATTCTTTTGGTCTAAATAAGTCAGTCTTTATTTTTGTGAAACAGTCTAACTTGCATAAGACTAGTCTATGAGCAAATTTTAGACTTGTCTAACACTATAGACCGGTCTAAAATAGCTTTGTGAAACCGGCCCCTGGTCTTTGATAATGTTCTCAAAACGTTTGTCTGACATTTTAAAATGTTACTCTGTGTTTCGGAATGTTCAGAGAACATTCAAAAGTAACTGTTGCGTCACAATGTTTGAAGAATGATGAAATGGAATGTTTCCTCAATGTTCAAACAAAAGAACATTTTGAATGTGCATAGAACATTAAGAAATAACATTTTTGAAACTTAAGGAATAGTTCACTTAAAAATAAAAATTCTGTTATCATTTACTCACCCTCAAGTTGTTTCTTTCATCTGCTGAACACAAAGGAAGATATTACACTGTAAAAAGTAATAAGTTGACTTTACTAAGAAAAGCTGTGGAAACTGATTGCCTCAAATTTTTCAAGCAAATTAGGTCATATTTTTTGACTTGATACTACTCTCTACTACTTTGTAGAGTTAACTTGTGTATTTGTAGAGGTTACCATAAAACTTGAGTACAGGTACCTTAATAAACTCAAGTTTAGGCAACTTACAGATTTAAGTTGAGATTTGTAAGCAGAACTTAAACAAAACAGTTATTTTAACATGTCTGCTTGTTCATTTTACTAGAGGAATGTGTGGAAACTGATTGCCTTAAATTTCTCAAGCAAGTTGTACTCAAAATTCTAAGTTGAGAATACAAAGAAAGACAACAGATTTGGCAAAACACTAGAATGTTTATTTGTTCAACAATATTAATTTTAAAACATTACTTGGCCCGCCAACAACATTTTAGAAATACAGCACATAATGCATTCAAGAAAAAACAAAAAACTAAATACAATAAAAAGATCAATGTTTCTTTGTTTTTAACACCTTTATAAAGTGGTTGAAAGCAGAGCGTGTAAGTCACAGAGTTTGGTACAGAATGGCTTGTGGCCAAGGGACAAAATCACTCTCTGTATGAAGTCGAATGTGCTCTTCAATACTGCAGGATACTCTTAAGTTTAGAGCATAATTTAGTCCAAAGAGCAAACACATTGCTTGTGGAAGATTTTCAAGATCATCCACAACCACCGTACCTTCCAAAATGATTGCCGTTGTTGTGGCATCAAGATGCAGGGAGTAGGGTACGGCAGCGGTTGCAAAGTCCTCGGGAATCACTGTCAGAATACCTATTTCAATGTTGGACATATCTTCATTGTCATCATAGTCCTAAAAATGGGAATAGCATATAACAAAAATGAGGTCAAAGAAAGCCACAAAACATCTTTTAAAGGGATAGTTCACCCAAAAATGAAAATCTTGTCATAATTTACTCACCCTCAAGTTGTTCTAAACCTGAATGAGTTTTTTTTTTTTTTTTTTCATCTGTTGAACTGAAAAGAAGATATTTTGATGAATGATGGTAACCAGACAGTTAAGAGTAGCCATTGACTTCCATAGTAGGAAAACATACTATGGAAGTCAATGGCTACTCTCAACTGTTTGATTACCAACATTCTTCGAAATATCATATTTTGTGTTCAACAGAAGAAAGAAATTCATACAGGTTTGGAACAACATAAGGCTGAGTAAATGACAGAATTTTTATTTATGGGTAAACTATCCCTTTAAGAGCACATACTCATTAAAATGTAAAACTAAATTAATAACACTGTATTATGTCTAAATGTAAAGGCGTTTTCAAATAGGACACAGCAGTGGATGCAGGGGGGAATACATACATCAAACAACTGCATGAAAAAACAAATAAAACTGAAGGCCAGTTATATAAATTAAAACTATCAAAAATCTATTGTCTTTCTTATAAATGTTTTTTTTTTTTGTATTTCTTTACGTAATATAAAATGTATCTTCTTACTGTCTTTTTTCCTCTAAATTCT
The DNA here is from genome assembly GCF_051911475.1 of Siphateles boraxobius. Lineage (NCBI taxonomy): Eukaryota > Metazoa > Chordata > Actinopteri > Cypriniformes > Leuciscidae > Siphateles > Siphateles boraxobius. The sequence continues at coordinate 200,681 of NW_027509201.1, read as the reverse complement.
TAATTTATCTTTCACTTTCTTTTCTCTAACCCTTACTTTGTATCAGTGTCCCGGTGAGTGTTTTTCTTGCCTTCATAACTCTTCTTGCCAGATATCAAAACTGTTTGAAGAACAGTTTGCCTGTTAAATAAGAATCACATCAGAGAAGAAAATACTTACAAAACATGTCTTGTAAAAATCGGTGGGGTCCTCTCCGAGAAGGAGTGGTAGGCCATGATGAACGGCTGTTCGTTCCGCATTGATGTTGGATTTCTGCAAAGTTATAAAAATTGATATTGAATAGAGCTCATGACACTAGCACAACACAGAGCAAAAAACAACAGCAAAAGCTACATTTGTTTTTCCATCGAAACATAATACAATTGTGATATGTCAAGGAGCTTACGTCATTTTGAATCTGCTGCAGAATCTTCTTAAGTTTGGAGCCAATGTCTCCAGCTTTAGCCTTGAGTGAATCTGTCCAGTTCTTGAATGAATTCAGTTTGCAGGTTTTGCCAGATATACAGCATGGATCTAAAAAAAGAAAAGAAAAAAAGAAAGAAAAGTAGGACAAACTGATATTACAAACTGACTTTTTACTGAAGAAAGTAAGTCCTAGTAAGAATTAAACACCAAAAGTGGTTAATGATCAATTTGTTTTGTAAATGTTCAAGATTAAATTATATAGGAAACCAATAAAGACTCGTGTGAAGAGGGCTGGCCAAAATAAGATGATAACTGATTGTTAGTTACACTATCGTAATTAATGCATCATGCTATTCATTTCCATGTGAACGACACATGAGCCTCGAACTTTCTAGAAAGAATGAAAGAAACGTTATAACGTTAGGCCGCACAGAATTTTTACATACAATGATAAACCCATAACCGATTAACACAGCTTATAAACTGTAGCTGCTACATAAAACAGTGTTCAATAAAAATCTATTTTTGCAATCTAGCTAACGTTAGTAAGTTAAGCCACTTGTCTCAACTGGTCTCATTCGACATAAAACTACTTCAGTGTGCCTTTTCCTCTTACTGCACAATGAGCAAAATAAATTCTGTTTTTATAAGCAATACAATGACATTAAAGTTGAAAAATAGTTCAAGTGGCTAGCATAACTTACCTAGTTTTGCTGCCGCATCCCGAACACGAGATGAAGTTCTTCGTCGATGTCGTGTCGTCTTCTTCAACCGTCCCATTGCGAAAATGCGCAAATTGCGCATGCGCGAGACGAAAACGCATTTAAGAAATTAAAAGAGGAAGAGTTGTTTCGTCTATGCTGAAACTTAATAACCAACGAACAATAACTATATCAAGCTCTGTTAATAAAATATAAAAGACTGTGAAGCAGCAGCAGCCGATTGGCTTGCAAATACTCTTTAATCTTCCCAGTTATTTTATAGTGTGAAGGAAAAAAAGATTCCGAACCTTTAATAAATAAATAAACACGCATGTGTGTGGTGTGTGCGCGCGTTAATTGTAGGGTATTTACTAAAAATGTTATTCATTTCATTATTATTATTATTTTTATGCAAATTATGTGCTCCAGAAATTTGCAACAGTGTGAACATGCCTTTAGTACAATACACTTACCAATCTTAAGTACAATGTACTAGATTTGTTTAGTTTAACTATTGCATCCACCTAAAAGTTCACAGTACACAGTATAATCAAGTTAAATCAACTAATTTTCCAAAGTAAGTTAAATGCACTAGTTTTTCTTAAGTAGAATCAGCAATTACTTTTTACAGTGTATGAAGAATGTGTGTAACCAGACGGTTGATGGACCCCATTGACTTCCATAGTAGGAAAACAAATATTGGGGTCCATTAACTGTTTGGTTACACACTTTATTCATAATACCTTCCTTTGTGTTCAGCAGAAGAAAGAAACAACTTGAGGGTGAGTAAATGATGACAGAATTTTTATTTTTAAGTGAACTATTGATTTAATAGATACATTAGCAAAATGTTCTTAAAACATATTTTTATTTGCTGGGCAATGGCCATGCAATAGTGCCAAAACAAGGTATCTTAGAAGGCATCCTATGCTTTCTAAACAGTCTTTGTATCAGGAGTGCACCTTTGATGCCTTGAAATGCTGTCTAGGTAGGAAGCTCATGGGTTTTGACAGTGTATCACATTAGTTGTATAGTTGCAGATGCACAGATTCTGACACACAACCTCCTCGTCTCTCGCAGTGGGATTTAACGCGGAAGTTTCCAGATTATGTCATGCCACATCCTGAGTGTGTGTGTTTCCTGCAGGGTTGATGACTGTCATGACACACAGGAGATGTGTGTGAACACACAGGCGTATTGCTGGAGTCACAGAGGGAGGTTTATTAAGAAAACTGCCCTCGTGTTCAGGTCTGAAGATAAACCTGACAAACACAACATAAGAGAATCGGTCAGAAACATTACAAGCAGGGTCGAAAATGAACACTGTCCACATGCAAGTGAAAAACTCTAATTTTAATGAAAAAGAACTCATTTAAAAAATAATTTGACACATGGACAAATATATTTATCTTTAATTAATTAAAAAACATAATTATATAAATATTAATTATTATTATTATTTATTATATATAATAATAATAGTTATAGCACAGTTATAGTTTCATGGTTTGTAATAAATATGTATGGCTAGTATTTATTAATGTATTTAAATTAAATAAATTTAAATAATAATAATAAATATGTAAAATACAGTTTCATGGTCAGTAATAAATAATTATGGCCAGTATTATTTATTTATTTATTTATTTATTTAAAATAATAAATGCATAAGTAAAAAAATAATAATACAAAATACAGTTCATGGTCAGAAATAAATATTTATGGCCAGTATTATGTATTTATTTAAAATAATAATAATAATAATAATAATAATAATAATAAATAAGGTGTCATGGTATGTAATAAATATTTATGGACAATATTATTTATTTATGTATTTCAATTAATAATAAATAAATAAATATGGTTTCATGTTATGTGATGAATATTTATGGCCAGTATTATTTATTTATTTAAAATAAAACAACAACAATGACAATAATAATAATAACAAATATGCAAAATTCTGTTTAATAGCCAGTATAAATATTCATTCATTCATTTTTATTAGAAATATCGTTTCATGGTTAGTAATTAACATTTATGGCCAGTATTATTTATTTATTTTAAATAATAATAATACTAATAATTAGGGATGCACCGAATATTCGGCCACCGAAAGACTTTTATCACCGAAACAATACGGCCGAAATGTTGTGATGACGCAAACAGAAACCGCGACCTGCACGTGCTTGTCTGAAGCAGCATGTCTGCGGTGTGGACGTATTCCAGTGTATCTGAGAAAGACTCACAGACAGAGATTTGCAAAACATGTAATGCCGAAATTTCAAGAGGGGGTGCATCTGCGAAGACTTTCTCCACGTCGGGTTTAATTTATCACCTGAAATCCAAACATTCCGATCGCTGCGCTGAATATGAGAGGAACGCGGCACAGAAGAGGACAACGCATCCGATGCGCGCGTGCATCCATATTGACTACCAGCTACAGCGTGCTAACCTCGAAAATCGTATGCTCCAAACCGTATAGCGCGCGCACAGCAGAAATAAATGAACGTATGGGGAACCCTATGGAGCTCAGACGTGCATTACCAGTATGCTCAGTCTAACCGCACAATTTTTAAAAACCGCAAAAATTTTAAATGCACTTGACCCGAAATGCACTTTGTTTTTATGAGAGAACATTTCATTTTAAAACCTTTCTGCAGGACTGTAGTCCTGTACATTATTATTTAATGTACACATGAGTGGGGTCAAGTTAAACATTTTAGTTTGAATTTTACTTTATACTGTGCATTGTTGCAATGTGCTAAACAAACTAACTTTAATATTAAGGTATGCAATTGCAATGCCTTGATTTTAGTAAAGTTAGTACACAGTCATAGCATAAATGCAGTGGGACTAGTAATTGGCATAATTTCTTTCGGTGTTTCGGTTTTCGGCTTTCGGCCTTGGTTTCCTCGTCTTCGGTTTTCGGTTTCGTCCAAGAATTTTCATTTCGGTGCATCTCTACGAATAATAATAAATATGCAAAATAATGTTTAATGGTCAGTAATGTTTTTTTGTGTCCCAATTCACCTGTGTAGATGTGGTAAAAATCATTTATAATAAAAAAAAATCAAAATAATCATTTTGGACCCTTATTTAGTGATAAAACCATCATAAAGGCTGAAATATTTGCCCATTTAGAGATTATCATCGCTGATAGCGTTTGATTGTGGGTGTTTCGTACCAGATTGGATAAATAAAACATAACAATAAGAGCTGGAATATGAATTAAGAAAGTAATGTAGGCCTGTTTTTATGCATTTAAAGCTTATAGAAAACTAACAAGCCACAAAACCAGTTCAAGAAACTTTTAATGTTTGACTTGTAATGCTTCATATTATGTCCATGTTTGTTTCTTTTACTCACTCATTCCTAAAATAGCTTAAGATCCCTCTCTTTCTCCATGGCTAACTTTCACACATTTTCTGGCTTATTCCTGATACATCGAGAGCAGATCCGACGAGAAACAGCCTATTACTCGCAGATATTGTGCGTTTCTTTTTTTAAACATGTTTAAGCCCACGTGAGCCTGATAACTGTTTTTGTGAAATGACACACTCTTTGTATCGCTCTGACACGTCGCTCTTTCTTTCTCCCAATTCAAAAGTAATTGATTTGCCTCCTAAAAAACATGAACGTCAGTGCAAAATGTTTCATATATGTGGCGCATATATATGCACATAAATTGTCTCAGCAGGTGCATGAATATTTGTGTGTGGCATGCGTGTTGTTTCTTTATAATATTGTGTGTAATATTTAGGCTTGAACCCCTCCGCCACCTGGGGGCGTAACAATGGCAGGAATTAAACCGGCATTGAGATGAAAACGTTCTTGTGAAACTTGCTAACAGGTCTCACACTCCCGAGCCACACACACTTTAGCACATTTTAATACGTTTCGTACCTCCCAAGTGAGGCAATGCAGAATAGATGGTTTGCAATTCAAATGAAAAATGCTATTTTCAACACTGAGATGTGTTTTATATTCACCCTCAAACCATTTCAGCGCAGGGAAAACCAATTACATGAGCTGCTGAAAAATAATGCAAAGCCTAATAAAAAATGCTAATTCATTTGGCAGGTTTGCCGTCTAAGTGGAGCTTTTTCCTGTAAAAAGATTTCCGTTTCCTCTTACGTTTCCTTGTGAAGCTCTGAGACGCTGGACTGTTCGCTGTCGCAGTTGCTCTGATTCAAATCAAACATTTTCAGGAATAAAACATGCGTTTCAACGTAAAGGCTGTTTAAAAAAGGTAGGCAACAAAATTATGTAGCTTTGTTTTTAATGCTGCGGTTACAATGAGTTGAAATCAACATAAGTATGCATTTAGCAAATAATTTGTATAAAATTATTGCATTCCCTGCGAATCACAATCTCCGCATTGATAGCGTCTTTCTATGCTCTTTTTGAGCTCATAAATGCCACATGATATGATAAATCTATGATGATACTATGTAATAAAAGTTCTATCTAATCTAAAATGGACTGTTTACCCAGTTTTTGTGCTTCAAATATCTTGCTTATTGAAATTGTTATCAAAGGTTAGCAATCCCAGAATGCACTACGATGATTACAATATTCTTTCAAGAAGAGAGAGAGAGTATAAATGTGATTATATATTTCATTCAATATTGAAAAAAGTCTTTAAATTGTATAACCTAAATACTAATGTTTGTCTACTGTGCTCTAAAAAAAACTATTACCACAACAAATGCATGATTACAAGTTAAAAAATTATCATTCATTTAAAACTTTTAAGTTGCAAACAATGAGTTATGTTGATATAATAATGTTGATCATTACATCAACTTAATATTGTGTGTCATTTAAACAAAAATTTCTGCCAAAAATTTAGCATCCACTATAATGTCAGTTAATTTGAGCTGGAATAGATAAGCTTAATTGTTTCCAGGGCAACCAGTTAATTAGTTTGGTACAACTTTTTCTTTTTTTGAGTAACATTTTTTGAATTTGATGTTTATGCTTCGTATTAAGTTCTTCTAACTCAATGTAGTTTGTTGGTTGAACTTAAGGTTGTCAACTCAAAATTATTGATGCAAGCATATGATTTTAGAGTGTGTCTGCTTATTTAACTCAATCAATTGTGAGTTGAGATCGATTTCTAGTTTTGGCCATATTTTAAGGTAGGGCTGCACAATTTATCTAAATATTGCAAATGTATATATTGCGATATGCATATCTCACCAGCTTGCAATAACTGGGGTTGTAAAGAAAAAACAGAGAAAATCACTCGATGCTCTCGGCTGAATAACTTCTGTAGCTTTAATAAGAATCAGTATATACTGTATTTAATTCATACAGTGAAAACTAAGCAGTGCATTTGATTATTCAGTTTCTGTTGTTTAATAATCCTAATGTAGGATAAGCTGAACCCCTAAACCCCAAGGTTTACGCTGATGTTAAAATAACTCTTCTTACGCGTCAGTAAAACACTGATGTTCACTTTCGGAAGCTGTAGGGATGTTTTCTTCTCACAAACATAATGTGAAACGTATGTAGGTTATATAATTTTAAAGATATTTTAAAGATAATTTAAGTCTATTTTACACACTTTAAGCATTATCGAATATCGCATTATTTAATGAGTTATCGCATATCGCACTTTTCTTCAATATCGTGAGGCCCTATTTTAAGGCAGCATTTCATTTATCTTTGTTGTTTAGATAATCCTGTGCATTGCAATAATGGATAAGTCATACTTTACTCAATATTTGTGTGTTGTGCAACATACTCAAACTCCATTAGAAACAATAGTAAGTTTGATGAGCGCTGTTGGTGTTGTTTATTGTGAGGAAGTTCACTAGACATGGACACAAAGCTGTAGAAGTGTCTTTGGGGATTGTGTGTTTGAAAGTGTGTTTCCCTAAAGCATTGTTTTCTTCCTCAAACGAACCAACATGTGTGCAATACTTTCGCAGGTTACCTAACACTTCAGCTGCATCGCACAGCTTTAGGAAACGGCTTTTTCTCGTTCTGTTTCAAGGTGAGATGGGAATTGTGATGATGATTTCATGCAGGCATATTTGCGTTATTATTGAGACATTTCATTACTCTCTCTAACTGGCCTTGTGTTGGTGGATATTTCAGCGCTGCTGTGATCCGAGAAAGAGAAAGAGAGAGAGACATGCACCAGGAAGCGTTTGAAGGCTGTGAAAGTGTCCAAGAAGACAAAGAAGAGAGTAAAAGCGTGTGTGTGAATCTCACAATGCCTGCCAAGAACGTGTCTCAGTCATATTCACCCCCCAATCATAGAGGAAAACTGCAATTTTTTAGCATAAAGAAAAAGAATTGTAGCCTAAAGCGATTAAAGTAGTTTCTTAAGATGTTGCAAGATTTTAAAAGTGATTAGTCTGTATGACTAAAAAGTGTCAAGCGTTGCATATCAGTTTTATTTCATTGATTAAAAACGGCTTTTAAATTACAGAAACTGGCAAAAGATAAGCTGTGATAAAACATATTCTTCCCTTCAAAATTGGTCTTAAATATTTAAATAAAGCAACATTGAAGTTTGACACAATTTTTCAGTCAAAAAATGCTTTTATTTTGGACCGTTAAGAACTTTTTTTGTTGTTGTTGTGAAATTATTTTCATATTGAAGGTACACTATGTAACATTTGGCCCTCTAGTGGTTAAATAACGAAACTGAATATGACTCGTCACAGTAGATCATGCTTTACAGTGAACTCTGTTATAGAGATACATTTACAGTTTATCTGTTCAGTAAAACACTTACTCTCCTGTTGAGTGATAAAACACCATCATCTCCGCATCGCTTTTGCAACATTTCAAATCCCTCAGTTCTCGTCATCTCCTAAAGCTGAGATAATGTTGATTCCTGTTTTATTACGAGCTTTGTCTCACTCGTTGTGACCACTAACCCCTGACACACACACACACACACACACCAGACACTCACACAGTCACTCAACTAACCCCTGCCACACACACACACACCAGACACACACACACCGTCACTCAACTAACCCCTGCCACACACACACACACCCCAGACACACCACACACACACACACACACACACACACACACACAC
>NW_027509201.1:160000-190000 GCF_051911475.1 Siphateles boraxobius | reverse complement strand
AAGATAATAAATAGTAAGAAAAATATTTTTTGTACAGAGAATTGTTTTTGTAAACGTGTGTGTGTGTGTGTGTGTGTGTGTGTGTGTGTGTGTGTGTGTGTGTGTGTGTGTGTGTGTGTGTGTGTGTGTGTGTGTGTGTGTGTGTAAAAATTAAAGCTAAAAAAACTGCTATTAAAATATGAAGTCTGCATGTTATAATAATAAATAATATATTTATTAATGAATATCACAATTTTTAATTTTAACTGTAAATCATAAATCCAGAAATAATGTTCATACATCAGACATGCATTTGAATTTTTTAAAATTTTATGAAACCATTAAAACGAAATCCAGAAAGATTAGCACAGAATGTGTGGGAAATAAAACTAAATTAAAAAAAAAAAAAATATATATATATATATATATATATATATATATATATTTTTTTTTTTTTTTTTTTTTTAATTTAGTTTTATTTCCCAAAATCCATGATGTTAAAGTATTTATTTTAGTTAAAATTTTTTTAAATGGGGGATCCAGAAAAATTTAAACTGAAAAAATAAAATAATATTTGGGAAAAAATAAAACTGATTCCACATAGGGCCCTACGTAAAGAACATTTTAATAATCTAAAGAACTTTTTTCCACTATAATGGACCTTCTATGCAATAGAAATATTCCATGGATGTTAAAGGTTCCTCAACCTTTATTTTTAAGAGTGTAAAATGACATGATTAGAATTGTTCTTTCTGCTTCACCTGGTGTTACAGTGAGAGAAGTGTGATGTTTCACCTTGTCTCGTGTGTGTCGTGTGTTATCTCACTCTGACTGCGGCTCACACCCGCTCATCTACACAAATCCTCCTTATCGGCTGTAAAAACTGTTGTGATATAGTGGGAAAAGAGCACCGTAATATCAGGCTTCATTGGATTAATTATTGTTTTATGCTAATCGCTCTCAAATGAGGCTCTGCTAAGCATCACACTCCCTGCTGTTTGCATCTCGTCTTGAGGAAAGACAGAGACTCGGAGACAGAAGCAGCGCTTTGGGTAATTAGTGGCTCTTTGAGTCCCGTGGAGAAACCTGTAGCTCAACACACGTGTGTGTATGCGTGAACCAAAACACATTTATTATCTGAGCTGTAGTCAGAGACTCGTAGTGTGTGCAGACAGAGGAATATATCAAGAGCCCAGAACATATTGCTTCTGTAAATAGATCCAGCTGACAGAAGCAGAGACGCGGCAACTGTGAAAAATGAAGGAATTATGGTGGTGATGGCGCAGTGGATAAGACTCATCGCTCTGGTGTGAGAGACCCGGGTTCGAATCCACTGTGAGACACCAATGTGTCCCTGAGCAAGACACTTAAACCCTATTTGTTCCAGAGGCGTGCGACCTCTGACATATATAGCAATTGTAAGTCGCTTTGGATAAAAGCGTCAGCTAAATGAATAAATGTAAATGTATGTGATGTTAGGACTGTAATGGCATGTTTAGCACCAACATCTGTAAATTAAGTTTAAAGGGCCCCTATTATGATATTTTAAAGTTCCTAATGTTGTTTTGGCGTCTCCTACAACAGGTTCACACGCATCCAAGGTCGAAAACACTTAAATTTTCTCATAATCTCCACTGCAGCATCAGCTCTTCTCTCTCAGTGTCTGAAACGCTTCGTTTGTAGATTCAGTCTCTCTAAGCTCCGCCTCTCTGAGAGCTGCTCTGCTCTGATTGGCCAGATGGCCTAATCTGTTGTGATTGGTCAGAAACCAAACGCTCATTAGCATATCTAAATCTTCCCCAGCACTTGATACACAGTAATGCGAAGAGTAAAAATGTGACCATTTTACCGTTTCAATCTCATCAAAATTTATCTATGATTTTTTTTATACCACTGACATTACATGGTACATAAAGTTTTTTTTATAAACTATTTTTTATATGACTATTACTTGCTTGTGATGTTATTTTACTTATTTGTTTTTGTTAATTCATTTATTCAATTTATTTTATTTTTGTAGGCTATGAGTTTTATTTATATACTAATGACCATAATATGATAGTCAGCAGCATGTGATATTTCAAAAATTTTTAGCTATGGTTTTTATTTATTATACTTCTTACTTATATATACTTCTGACCATTAACAGTCAGCTTGTGATGTTATTTATTTGTATATTTTTTTATATTTTTTATTTTTGGGGTGGGCTATAAATTGTATTTATTATACACTTATGACCATAATATGATAGTTAGCTTGTGATTATTTTTTTTTTATTATTGTTATTTTATATACTTATTTAGCTATGAATTATTTTTATATTCTTCTGACCATTACAGTAAACTCTTGTATTTTGTCTTTGGCCTACTCATTTGGTTCTAAACATATGTATACATAGCTGTAATATTATGTATAAAATGCGTATGTCCATACAATGCAAGTCTCATACTTTTATAGTGTTACATTTATGCATTTGGCAGACGCTCTTATCCAAACTTATATTGCATTGAAAATTTTCATTTTATCAGCTCATGCTTTCCCTGAGAGTGTATTTGCATTGAAAGTAAGTTTTTTCTTTGCATAGGCCACTTGCTTTGGTATCTAATGCACATGTATAGTGTAACTTTGTTGCTCCGCTGCTGAACCGCCAGAAACGCGTGTGACCGGTCTGGTCTCAGTGGTTCCTGTGAGCCTGATTGGTTTAGACAGTAAACTGGTCCCCACCTCTCGCTGTTAGCATCAGGCCTTCAGCTCTGCTACTGTTTCAGACGTCACAGCGCATCACAGACATCAGCTCCTCTCAGCACCTTCACATTACAGGAGAGAGAGAGAGAGAGAGAGAGGGAAGGAGGAAATAAGTTTTCATTGCTGAGCTACTTTTGCACAGGAGGGTGAAAGTCATGAAAACACGTTTAGGACTCGATTGCAACAAACGCCTTCACTTTCATTTTTTCCCCCAATTCTATGTTTTTTTTGCTTTCATTTTTCTGGATACCATTTTTAATGGTTCAATTAAATGTTAGTAATAAAAAAGGATGTCTAATCCATTGACTTCATGAATCTTTAACAATGTAATAATTGATCAAATTTTTAACAATAATAGAGCGCTATGAAATTTTTAATTTCTCCCAATTTTCATGTTTACCATATACATTTTTAGGATTCCATTTTTAATGGTTTGATTACATTTTAAATCACCAAAAAGGATCTCTTTAATCAATGGAATTCATAAAATGTTAACAATTTAATAACTTATTAAAATGTTATCAGTAATAGAGCAATTAAATGCATTTTGTTTTAATTTGTTTTCAAAAATTGTTTTCATTTTCTGGATTCAATTTTATTTATTTATTTAAATGTTAATACTCAAAAAAAGATGTCTAATCAATTTGAATTAAAAAAACTTGAAACATTTTTTTCTGTAATTTATTAAATTTTAATAATAGAAAGAATTATTATTATTATTTTTCCAAATTTCATGTTTTCTCTTTGAACTTTTCATTCCCTTTTTTAATGGTTTGATTAAATTTTAATAATGAAAAAGGATGTCTAGTCGATTTAATTCGTACAACTTTAACAATATAATAACTTATTAATTTTAACTCTCTACGGCTCTATGAAATGTTTAATTTGTTTCCCAAATTCCATGTTTTCTCTTAATTTTTCTGCCTTCTCTTATGAATGTTTTAATTTGAGTTTAATCATTAAAATGATGTCCAACCAAATTCTTAAATCAACATTTTATTAAAAATTGGGCTCTAAGATATACGTTTTATTTTTTCAGAAATTCTGTATTTTTCTGGATTCTTTGTTATGATTTAATGCAAATCTATTATTAAAAATGACATCAAACAAATGCATAAATCTTTGACAATTCAATCTAAAAAAAAAGTATAATATTTGACCAATTCCTTTCATTTTTGGCAAAGAAAGAGGTTTACGTGATATTCCTTAAAAATATATGTTTTAATAATCTGTATCATTATTGTTGTTACTACTTTGAGACATTAGTAATTTCTGTCACAATTTCAAGTTAAACTGTACTTTTATTTTGGGGAAGAGCTTGTCGTGAAGAGCTTTATTAATTTAAATTAAAAAAAATTGAATCCAAAATTGACGGTGACATTATACAGTAAATTGCATTAGTATGACAGGATTCTGTCAGTGTTTTCCACATCGCAGGGCCCTAGAAACCCTTGTTTGTAATAATAATATGTTTTTTTCCTCATTTAAGCGCTGCTGGTCTCATGTGCAAGTAAACCAGCTTGACCAGTGAGCGTCCAAGGACTCAATCAGTGATAGCGGTTTGAAGTGGCAATTCATAAAAAAACATGATTAATACGTGATTAATATCTACTTGACCAAAGTGTAGTTTGGATAATGTGTTCTCAGAGCTGAAATCAAGTGGTGTAATCGTGTCTCTATGAAACAGTGCAGATGTCTGTAATCTGTAATAGAGTTACAAGGTTTAATCAGTTTTGAGAGCGGCGGGTAAATGCCATGGAAGTGACCTTTCCCTGACGGAATATTTTGACTGGAGGCTTGGGTTGTTTGGTCTGTGTAAGAGGGACTGTTAACTGTGTCTCTGTTTGCCACTCTTTGGAATTTGATGAAGCGTAAAGGTCAGAAGATGTTTGTGATTTGGCACATTTGCATGGGATGCTTGAAGATCCTTTTGAACTCAATCAGCGAGTGCTTCAGAGGATTCTCCCCCAGCTTCACTCCTATATTCCTCCTCGTTTCACTGCTTTCCTGTGATCTTGACCTTGGCTTTTCTTTAAGTCCACTGAAGCGATACAAGTGAAAAGAAACACGTATACGTGTCAGTTAGTGCTGTATATTTAGTGCTTGTTCAGTCTCTTATAACCATTAACCGTATGTTTTAAAATGTGACGTGTTAAAAAGGACAGTGGATTGATCTGGCTGATCTTGAGGAAGGACTTGAACTGATTGAATCCTCTGAGGAATGCTGGGTAATCTTGTACCAAGTGTTTTACTGAGTAGGATTGCAATGCATTTTTTATAAACATAGCAACACTTGCACTGCACATATAATCAAATTGCTTTCTGAGTTATAAGGGTTTCTTTTTTTTATAGCAGGCATTTCGACTGGAATTCAGTGATATTGCATATATGCTCAGAGTGTCTATTTGATCTAAGTTGCAAATCAGATAAAAACAATTTAACTGGCTTGAATATACAATCTATTTGGAGGAAATCTGAATAATTCTGGTCATATTTTTTCAGGAGGGACTTTAGATGGTAAATGCCTGTCTTTGTGGATCAGCGTGACATTGAAAAAAGTTATTTAACTGGGAAATTGATGAAAACTATAATGATATCTAAAATAACACTGATTCAGCGCTAAGTAAAGCATTGAATTAGCAAATTGCTTGTCAATTAAACAATTTTAAGACGTTAAAAAAAATCTTTACAAATATAGATTTGAGTGGCCATGATTTGTAAGTAAAAAGAGGAAAACATAAATAGCTAAGTTTTCCATTTAAAGTTGCGAATTTAACTTTTGCATAAAATTGTAATACTGCATAAATCATTTGCGAATGAAGCAGCGTTTCCATCCCATGTGTTCAAGAGAACAAAATTGTCACTTCGTAGGTTTTGAAACACAAAATATAAGTAATAAAAGTGTACGTTTCTTCAACTCTTTTTCCCTCCATCATAAATGTTCCATCATTGGAAAAATGCTGCGATGCCATTGGTCCGCTGGTTACTCCAGTTATCCAATCACAGCCTCTGCTGAGGAAAAGTCACATGTGGTTTTTCAGGGATTTATTCTGTAAATATGTTTCTATCGTAGTCTTATTATGAAGTCACATTAACTTATCTTTTCTTCTTTGTGTTTTCCAGATGCACTTTGGACTGGTGGCCACACCTCGTCCCTGAACGCCCAGCTCGCAGAATCCGCCATCGCTTGACTCGCTATCGTGACTGAACACAAACCGTTGCATCTAAACCCGCCGTTTATCCTTTCAATCTCTTCCAACCCTCTCCATGGCTAATCTTCTGAGTTACGTGTTGTTCCTGGTTCTCCGAACGTATGGCGCTCCTCCTGAGTTCATCCAAGTGACTCCACCCCCGGAAAATCCTGGAAACGAGACTTTCACCCCTTCTTTGATCCCGCCTCCAGGAACCAGTCAACACACTCCTCACAGCATTATCATCGGCGTTCGGAAAGGAGGAACGAGAGCTTTACTGGAAATGCTGGATATTCATCCCGAAGTGGCGGCGGCCGCCACTGAAGTCCACTTCTTCGACTGGGACGAGAACTACGTCAAAGGCTTCGATTGGTATCGCGAACAAATGCCGTATTCGTTCCCTCATCAGATCACAGTGGAAAAGACGCCGGGGTATTTCACGTCTCCGGTTGCTCCCGCGCGGATTCACGCCATGAACTCGTCCATCAGACTCTTGTTGATCCTCAGAGACCCTACGGAGAGAGTCATCTCGGATTACACGCAAGTCTACTTCAACCGGCTGGAGAACCACAAGCCCGTTCAAGCCATCGAGAACATGCTGGTGAAGAACGGCGCGCTGAACACGCGTTACAAAGCGATCCAGCGAAGTCTTTACGACGTGCACATGAGGAACTGGCTCCAGCACTTTCCTCTCGAGCAGATTCACATCGTTGACGGAGACACGCTGATTAACGACCCGCTACCGGAGCTCCAGCGAGTCGAGCGATTCCTCGATCTCCCGCCTCGGATCGTGGCGTCCAACTTCTACTTTAACCAAACCAAAGGCTTCTATTGCATTCGCAGTGATGGACACGAGCGATGTCTTCATGAGTCTAAAGGACGTCCTCATCCTCTGGTTAACAACACTGTTCTCCGTCAACTGCGTTTGTATTTACGCCAACACAATCTGAACTTCTACCAGCTTATAGGACGGAGCTTTAACTGGCAGTAGTGGGAGGAGCTAGATCTCGCATTCCAACCAATCAGAGTGGCTGATTGACAGCTGAATAAACTCCTCCCCCTCAGCCTTCGCTCATGAGAACAATCACGAACAATCTGACGAATATGATATTAAAACAGTGACTGTGAGGGGAAGATCTTTGCTGTCAAGTGTCTCTGTTGTAACGAAGTTACCGAGACGAATCTGGTTATCTTTCTCTCTGTTCGTTTGATATTCTTGTACTTGATGATAATAAATGGTTCTGCTTCTTGAATATCGTGTCCTTTTCTTCAGCTCTGGTTTTTAATACATGCATTGAGAAGGTCAGTACAAGCTCTAATGTCAAACTAAAACTGAACTGATTGAATACAGAAACTCGGGACTCGTCTTTTATCCCCCTGAAAAGGTTTATTTTGTGACAGAGACTGACTAAATGCAAATTACATTACATACTTGCCAATCAATGCACATAATATGTTGATTTAGGTTTAAAATGATTTTATTATGTGAGAAGAAAGAGTGTAAAATTATACGAGACATTTGATGGTAGATTATACAGTTTAGTGTCATGCTAAAATAATTATATGTTGGTAAAATAACATTTTGCATTAATTTGGGGGCTCATTGTGTAAATATATCTATGATTGTATCAATTATTTTAATATCTGGTATGAATAATCACACCACAATGAAAAAATAAAATGATGCTGCAGTCTTGGCGCATAGCATGTTATTTTTGTATTAAATTAATACTATTATAGTTTTTATTAATATTTTTAATTGGCTTTTACCAGCCACTTTGGCTTTAGTTTAATTTTTAGTACCTTTGTTATATGCCTTTCTCACATTTATTCCTTTTAAGTTGTTAAAAATATCTCTAAATGGTTTTAATTTCAATTTTTTTTTTTTCAGTTTTAGTATTATTATTATTATTATTATTATGAGTTAATCATTTTAGTTCTCGATTTAGTTCTTGTTTCCCAATTTCCTTACAATTATCACTTTTTTATGTATATATATATATAAAACTATATAAACTAATATATATATATATATATATATATATATATAGTTTATATCTTGAAATTCTGGCTTTTGTTCTCGCAATTCTCACTTATTTCTTCAAATTAAATATTTCAGTTAGTTGGCAAAGCGCCATTTTAGTTTTCATTCATCTAATATTTATATGTGATACTATTTCAGCTTTATACCAATTAACACAAATGTTTTACTTAATGGTTAACCCCTGCAGTGCAAAATATATTGTGATAGGAATTTTTTTAGCCCAAAAGTAAAAGTTACTGATCACTGATCATGAATTCATCCAGCGTCCTATTAAACACAACTGGCAATTTCAGCAGAACTTTTCATTTTTGCATGCAATAAACACCTGACGGTGGGTGACACACACTCTGGTCAGAATCTGAACCTGAAACTAGATTAGTCCTGACAGCAGCAGTTAAAGTAAAGATTAAGACCATGTGGATTACCAGTGTTGGAGAGATCAGGAAATTGGAGAAAGAAAATAGCATCCGCTCTTTATCTTCTTCATCCATTTCCCCTTCTCCTCTAACCTCCTATCACTGATTTCAATCTCCACTTCCTTCTAACTCATCATTTCCCCCATTTTCCTGATGTTTGAAACCTGCTGTTTAGCATGTGTGTGTGTGTGTGTGTGTGTGTGTGTGTGCAGCAGTTTAGCATGTGTCTGCTTGTGTTAAAGAGTGGTTTGGGTTATGAAAGGTGCTGTGGGTTGAGCATAACTCACTAATGACTCGTGACACGGACAAATCCTCTGAGGTCTCCACGTCACATCCAACATCTCATCTGAACACTGCTGACCTCATTGATATTTCTACACGCAGATATTCATGAATAATTGTGATTGTGAAGTGAATGTTAAGAACTTCATATTCATATGCAGGGAGACGAAGCACTGAATCCCATCAATTCTGAGCTTTAATATGTTCTCTTGAGCTTTAAAGGCTTTGAAGGGTCATCTTGAATGTAATTTCACATGCTTTTCTCATGTTTAGTAGGTTTTGGTTCTTAAAAATATTTTTAAATGGTTTTACATTTTTTTTTATTTAGTTTCACTTCAGTTCTTAATTTTGCTGCGTTCAAGTCATGGTCGCTCTTAAGTGTATGCAAGGTTGTTTCTGCCATGGAATGAAAAAAAAAGAAAAGATAATTGCAATTCTGACTTTTTTCTTGCAATTGCGATTTTTTATCTTGCAACTTTGACTTTTCTCACAATTCAAACTTTTTTCTTGCAACTCAAACTTTTTTTCTTGCAATTCTAATTTTTTTTCTCGTAATTGCGAGTTTATATTTCAATTATGAGTTTTTACTCACAATTATGACTTTTTACTTGCAATTATGATTTTTTTTCTCACAATTGCGAGTTTATTTCTCGTATTTCAAACTATTCTCTTGCAATTGTGACTTTTTACTCGCAATTATGACTTTTCTCTCGCAACTGTGAATTTATATCAAACAATTATGACCTTTCTCGTAATTCAAACTTTTTATATAATTGAGAGTTTGTCATAATTTTGACTTTATAACATGCAATTGCAACTTTATATGATGCAATTATAGCTTTATAACTTGCAATTGCTAGTTTAGTTTTTTCAACTGCTTACACCCATTTTTAAATCTTTGCCTCTTTTTTTTCAAAACTTTACACACAAATCCTAGAATTGCAAACCTTAAAATGCAAAATGCCTTAGATAACTTGCAAAAAAAAGAAGCATTGCATTCAAAATATCACGCTCACATCTCAAAAGCAAACATTTGTCTTAAGTTCCAAACACCTTTGCCATAATATTATATTTTGGGATATATCATATACACAGTTATTCTAAACCTAAAGCTCTTCTTTCATGAGCTCCTGTGTACATTTCTGAACAAGATTGAAAGTAATTGGCAGAGAGATGTTGAAAAATTCACGGTAAACACGAAAGCAAGATTGAAACCAAACTATTTTTTACTGTGAGCATTTGTGGTTGTGAATACAGTAACACACACTCCGAGAAACATATAACTCGACCTTTGACCTGTTTATAGGCCTATTCTAAAGCCATGATTGGTTGGTGTAGCAATGAGTGTTTGCGTGTGTGTGTGTGTGTGTGTGTGTGTGTGTGTGTGTGTGTGTGTGTGTGTGTGTGTGTGTGTGTGTGTGTGTGTGTGTGTGAGTGAGTGAGTGAGTGAGTGAGTGTGTGTGTGTGTGTGTGTGTGTGTGTGTGTGTGTGTGTGTGTGTGTGTGTGTGTGTGTGTGTGTGTGTGTGTGTGTGTGTGTGTGTGTGTGTGTGTGTGTGTGTGTGTGTGTGTGTGTGTGTGTGTGTGTGTGTGTGTGAGTGAGTGTGTGTGAGGCTCTGATGAATTACTGTGGTGTTTTGATAGGTTGTGTTTGAAAAAGGAAATCAAGAGACTTCCTGTTAGATTTTTGTGTGTTACATAGAGAATTGTGTGTTATGGTTTGCAAAAAGTATTTTATGAAATCGAAGGCCGAGATTTAATGTATGGTTTTTCATATTTGATGTGTGCTTCTGGTATTTGAGTGTCAGGTTTCAGAAATGGTGTGACAAGCAGTTGAAAAAAAATGTATTTCTCACAAATCTGAAATAAAATAAAAAGTTGTGAGATAAGTCGCAATTAACCTTTTTTAATTGAGTGGCGTAAACAAACATGCATATCTGTGTTCTGTTTACAACATTATCAAGGCCGAACTGAATCTGCACAAGCTACAAGTAGAAGCTCTCAGAACTTTCCCAGTTACACACAGTTATTCAGTTACGCACAATTATTCACAGTTAATCCCAGTTACACACAGTTATTCACAGTTACACAGTTAATCCCAGTTACACACAGTTATTCACAGTTACACAGTTATTCACAGTTAATCCCAGTTACACACAGTTATTCACAGTTACACACAGTTATTCACAGTTAATCCCAGTTACACACAGTTATTCACAGTTACACACAGTTATTCACAGTTAATCCCAGTTACACACAGTTATTCACAGTTATTCACAGTTAATCCCAGTTACAAACAGTTATTCACAGTTAATCCCAGTTACATAGTTATTCACAGTTAAACCCAGTTACACACAGTTATTCACAGTTACACAGTTATTCACAGTTAATCCCAGTTACACACAGTTATTCACAGTTAATCCCAGTTACACAGTTATTCACAGTTATTCACAGTTAGTCACAGTTAATCCCAGTTACACACAGTTATTCACAGTTACACACAGTTATTCACAGTTAATCCCAGTTACACAGTTATTCACAGTTAGTCACAGTTAATCCCAGTTACACAGTTATTCACAGTTACACACAGTTATTCACAGTTATTCACAGTTATTCACAGTTAATCCCAGTTACACACAGTTAGTCACAGTTAATCCCAGTTACACAGTTATTCACAGTTACACACAGTTATACACAGCTATTCACAGTTACACACAGTACCCCTTCAGGGACTACCGCTGCGTGAAATCGCAGTGGGAACGCCCTCAGCGTGACGCGTCTGAAGCATGAATGAAATCAGTCAATGGAGAGAATGAGAGTACGGCGAGTGACGTCATCGACCAGGAAGCTATAAATATCCCCTGAGTACACAATACGCCAGCTTTAGTTACTTCAGCAGCTCTGTGTGTGTCTGAATCTGTCGATTGTGTTTGTCTGTTTTGTCAGGAGTTTCCACTATATATATTTTATATAAAAAATAAAAGAAAATAACAGTATCGAGTGGCCAGCTGATAGACAGGTTTCTAGAATTAAAAGCAATCTAGATGATAGATTTCTGTCTGCACGACCTCAACCTTCTAGCCGGTGCTTACCGTTCTTCCCAGATCTTCATGCTGAGGTTTCAAAGACCTGGGTTAGACCGGTTTCAAGCAGAATTTACACAAATCAGTCCAATGCTTATGGTAACATTGTTGGTGCTAAATCTGCTGGTTATGTGACGATACTGTAGTCGGAGGAGACGCTCGCGAGCTATCTCTCTCCTGCTTCATCGTCTTCACTTAAAGCACCGGCTCTTCCACCAAAAAATAAATAAATAAATAAATAAATATATATACCTCTATGCTGGTGGGGAAGGCTTACTCGGTGGCTCGGCAGGCGGCTGCATGTTTGCATACGATGACTTTTATGCAGGCTTTTCAGGCCGACCTGCTCAAAGGAAATCTGAGGGGGGTCCCCGCCGAGAGAGACTTGCGTTCACCTCCCTTAAGGGTGCCCTGTCTCTCCCGGCGCCCTCAGGGGCCCGTCCTACTAACCCTGCCGAAACAGGGCGTAGAAGGGTCTGGCGAGTGCTTTCCCGAGGGACGCTCGCCGCCTCTAAGGAGGGTTCTAGTGTGTTCAGACCAGTCGTTCCCTGCCGGTGCGCCGTTACAGGGCACTGTGTCTGTCACGCAGAATGTTCAACCAGAGCAAAGTCTTTCGTCGAGTTCGTCTTCCAAAAGAGCACAGCAGAAGCGGAGTGTCACGTCTCGTGCCCCCCTGCAGAGATACTGGAGGGACGAGGCGGGGCGCTCTCCGGCGCGGCCTTCTCGGGGCAGGACTGATCTGAGGACAGTCATTGTCGCCAGAAAGGCCGCGTCGAAAAAGTCCTGACGGGCTGAACGTCAGGACTCTGAGGGTGGTCCCCATCGGGAAAAACTTGAGTTCACCGAACAAAAACACGGTGCCCTGTCTTTCTCGATGCCCTCAGGGGTCTGTTCTACTAACCCTGCCTATACAGGGTGTAGAGAGACTCGGCGAGCGATTTCCCGAGGGACGCTCGCCCCCTCCAAGGAGGGTTGTGGAGTGCTCAGACCAGCTGTTTCCTGTCAGTATGTTACAGGGCGCTGTGTCTGTCACTCGGGATGTTCATCCGGAGGCCAGCCTCGAGAGGCTGGTTCCCTTAGTAGAGTTCCTGGCGGAATGGGTCCCCCACCCAGCAGGGAGTTAGGATACTACTTCATCGAAAAAAAAAAATCCTGACGTGCTGAACGTCAGGGTTCTGAGGGTGGTCCCTATCGTGAAAGACCTGAGTTCACTGCACAAGAACATGGTGCCCTGTCTTTTCCGATGCCCTCAGGGGTCTCCTCTACTAACCCTGCCTTCACAGGGCGTAGAGAGACTCGGCGAGCGATTTCACGAGGGACGCTCGCCCCCTCCGAGGAGGGTTGTGGAGTGCCCAGACCAGCTGTTCCCTGCCAGTACGTTACATGGCGCTGTGTCTGTCACTGGGGATGTTCAAATCAGATCCGAGGACTGGTTTGTCATGATAGATCTAAAGGACGTTTACTTCCATGTATCTATCCTCCCTCAACACAGGAAGTTCCTGAGGTTCGCTTTCGGGGGCGAAGCGTACCAATATCGGGTTCTTCCGTTCGGCCTAGCACTGTCACCCCGAACATTCACGAAGTGTACGGATGCTGCTATAGCCCCGCTGAGGTTACAGGGCATCCGCTTTCTGTACTATATAGACGATTGCTTGATTCTAGCTCAATCGGAACAACAGGCGGTTCGGCACCGAGATGTCGTTCTTGCTCATATCAAGTGACTGGGGCTGAGGCTCAACGCCAAAAAGAGTGTTCTTTCTCCATTACAGAGAACCACTTTTCTAGGTGTAGTGTGGGATTCAACAACGATGCAGGCACGATTGTCACCTGCTCGTATTGCTTTGATTCTCGCTGCAGTAGATCAGGTCAAGCTAGGCCAGTCATCCACTGTAAAACAGTTCCAGAGACTGCTAGGTCTCATGGCAGCTGCGTCCAACGTGATACCTCTTGGCCTCTTGCACATGAGACTGTTACAGTGGTGGCTCAGGACCAAGGGATTCTCCCCGAGGGGAAATCCGCTTCGCATGATCGTGAGTTTGCGACGGTGTCATCACGCCCTGATCATGTGGAAAGATCCTTGGTTTCTGTCCCAAGGCCCTGTGTTAGGAGCTCCTTGTCGTCGCGTTATGCTAATGACAGATGCCTCTCTCACGGGTTGGGGGGCGATCATGGATGGTCGCCCGGCTCAGGGTCTGTGGGAGGACCATCATCGTCTTTGGCACTTAAACTGCCTAGAGATGTTGGCGGTGTTTCAGGCTCTGAAACACTTCCTCCCAGACCTAAGGGGCCACCATGTTCTTGTCCAGACAGACAACACATCGGTGGTTTCTTAAATCAACCATCAGGGGGGTTGCGTTCTCGCCCGCTTTACAAACTGGCACGTCAGATCCTTCTATGGTCCCAGGGGAAAATTCTTTCTCTGAGAGCTTTTATCTCCCGGGGTATTTAAATCAGGGGGCAGACATCCTGTCAAGACAGGGGCCGAGGCCCGGGGAATGGAGTCTTCACCCCGAGGTGGTGGAACTCCTATGGAAACATTTCGGTCTTGCCGAGGTAGACCTATTTGCTTCTCGAGAAACATCACACTGCCCGCTGTGGTTCTCTCTCAGCCATCCAGCCCCGCTGGGGTTGATTGCGATGGTACATCCGTGGCCGAGGTCACGCTTGTACGCTTTTCCCCCGATCGCTCTGCTCCCAGGAGTTCTGGAGAGGGTTCGCCGGGACGGGCTCAGTCTCCTGCTAATAGCCCCGTTCTGGTCGGCCTGGGTATGGTTTGCGGACCTAGTGTCTCTCCTCAACGGCTCTCCCCTAGAGATACCGATCAGGAGAGATCTGCTCTCTCAGGCGAGTGGGTCGATCCTTCACCCCCGTCTAGAGCTATGGAGGCTGTGGGCTTGGCCTCTGAGGGGGCCCAGCTCATAGATTCTGGTCTCTCGGCTGAGGTCGTTGAGACCATCCTCCGATCCAGAGCTCCCTCCACGAGGAAGTTATATGCCGCGAGGTGGAAACTTTTCACCTCTTGGTGTGGAGAGCGCCAGCAGGACCCAGTTAACTGCCCGGTTGGTACAGTCCTGGATTTCCTGCCGGATCGTCTCTCCACAGGGTTATCCCACTCCACACTGAAGGTGTTTGTGGCGGCCTTAGCTGCTTACCACACCCCTTCAAGTGGAGGTTCCCTCGGGAAACACCCACTTATGTCTCGCTTCCTTCGTGTCACTTTGAGGCTGAGGCCTGCAGTTCGCACGAGGGTACCAGCTTGGGATCTGGCCATCATCTTAGAAGGTCTCTCCCTTGCTCCTTTCGAGCCCATCGAGGAAGTTTCGGGAAAGTTTCTTACTCTAAAGACTATCCTTCTTCTCGCTATCTCATCTCTAAAAAGAATTGGAGATACTCAACCACTTTCGGTGGCTCCCTCGTGCCTGGAATTTGCTCCTGGTTGGTTAAGGCCTTTCTCTTTCCGAGACCAGGTTATGTTCCTAAGGTTCCAACTGTTTCAGTTAGACCTACAGTTCTGCAGGTTTTCTGTCCTCCGCCTTTTCTGACGTCAGACCAGGAGAAAATTAATTTGCTGTGCCCAGTTTGGGTTTTGATGCTTACGTCCACAGAGCTGCCCTGTGGAGGAGATCGGAACAACTGTTCGTCTGTTTGGGTCACCTAAGAAAGGGTGTCCTGCATCTAGAAAAAGGATGAGCAAGTGGGTGGTCGAGGCCATCCCACTTGCTTATGGTTCGGCCCATCAGCCTTCACCTTTGGCTGTAAGGGCTCATTCCACCCGGAGTATGGCTGCTTCTACAGCTCTTCTTTCAGGAGCTTCTCTTCAGGACGTTTGTGATGCGGCAGGCTGGTCCTCACCGCACACTTTCGTTAGATTTTATTCCCTCGATTAGCTCCACTCCCGGGGCTCAGGTTCTCTCGTCGGTTTGTGTCTCCTAATGACACACGACGGGGATTTGGTCGTATGGGGATGTGGGTATTGCGTTCCCACTGCGATTTCACGCAGCGGTAGTCCCTGAAGGGGAATGTCCCGGGTTACGTATGTAACCCTAGTTCCCCGAAGGGACGGACGCTGCGTGTCCTGCCATACTCTCGGCATCCCCTTGGGTCGCTGCTTCAGTAACTTTTAAGCTGGCGTATTGTGTACTCAGGGGATATTTATAGATTCCTGGTCGATGACGTCACTCGCCGTACGCTCATTCTCTCCATTGACTGATTTCATTCATGCTTCAGACGCGTCACGCTGAGGGCGTTCCCACTGCGATTTCACGCAGCGGTAGTCCCTTCGGGGAACTAGGGTTACATACGTAACCCGGGACGTTATTCACAGTTAATCCCAGTTACACACAGTTATTCACAATTATTCACAGTTATTCACAGTGACACACAGTTATTCACAGTTAATCCCAGTTACACACAATTATTCATAGTTACACACAGTTATTCACAGTTACACACAGTTATTCACAGTTAATTCCAGTTACACACAATTATTCACAGTTAATCCCAGTTACACACAGTTAATCCCAGTTGCACAGTTATTCACAGATATTCACAGATATTCACAGTTAGTCACAGTTAATCCCAGTTACACACAGTTATTCACAGTTACACACAGTTATTCACAGTTATTCACAGTTAGTCACAGTTAATCCCAGTTACACACAGTTATTCAGTTACACACAGTTATTCACAGTTAGTCACAGTTAGTCACAGTTAATCCCAGTTACACACAGTTATTCACAGTTACACACAGTTCCCTTTCGAAGGGAACTCAACAATACGTCATCGACGTTATGGGGAATGCCTCAGGCGTGACAGGTGTCTGAAATCAAATATCAACTCACAGCAATCATGTTGACCAGCGACAGCCCGCGCATCATCAGCTCGAATGATGATCGCGTCAATCTGGATGCATAAAAAGGGCGCCTTGAAACCGTGACACCATCCTTTCGTCTTCAGGGACTGTTTGTCTGTTTGATAAATCAACGTTCAAGATGAAGTGTACAGAGAAGTGGCGTAATACCTTCCGCAAGTTTGCTGACCCGTGTCCTAGATATTTGACACCGGAAGATTCACACGATCTGTGCGTGTTCTGCCTGGGGGAAGAGCATGCGCGGGAATCTCTCGAGGGAGCTTTCTGCGCGAACTGTGAGTGGTTTACGATCAAAACTCTCCGCTCTCGTCTGTCCCACTTCTCGAGGGAAGTGGGCACGGCATCTGAACCCCGCAGTTCCGGTCCCGCTCGGGCTGAGGCTCAGCGGTAGTTGAGCTCGTGGGGTTCTCAGATGGAGCTGGCAGATCATCTGGAGAGGGGTATTAAGATCTCGGATGATCTACCAGCTGATGAGGGTGAGTCACAGGTCGATGTTGAGGAGGTTCTTTCTCTCTCTGATGGATCTGTAAATGGTTCTCTTCGGGCCGGGCAGGAGGTGGGTGTTGATGATGTCAGTTTGGTTGAGACCGAACCATCTCAGCCCTCCTGCCCAATGTACGCTGAGCTGGTGGATGTTATGGGGCGCGCCACGGATAGATTGCAGCTGCAGTGGAGGCGCGTCCGGGAGGAACCCGCTCGTGGTATGTTGGATGACCGGTTCCTCCCCACCCGTAAGCCACCAGCTCGGTTGAGCCTTCCATCTCTTCCTGATCTCCACTGTGAGATCGAGAAGGCATGGAAGAACCTGTTCTCCGCACGTCTCTATCTACATTAGCGGGCTAGTTTCGCTGCTGTGGAGGGAGCAGCAGAGCACGGGTATGTGTCGATGCCGCCAGTGGACGAGTGCTAACTATCTCGCCTCAGGTTGGTCGTCTACACTAGAAGCTCCGACCCTGCCATCCAAGCCGCTCAAGACAACTTCACGCTTGAATGGCAGAGCGTACACGGCAGCAGGTCAGGCGGGTGCGGTTCTGCACACCCTCGCGGTCCTTCAGGCCTACCAAGCCGACCTGCTGCGGGACCACGGATTTGACTCTCCGGGCCACCAAGCAGTCTGCGGTTTCCATTGGTCGTGTGATGGCTGCTATGGTGGCCACGGAGATGCATCTGTGGCTCAACCACGCTGACATCGGGGAGAAAGAAAAAACTTTTCTCCTCGATTTGCCGGTTTCGCCTCCCGAGCTTTTCAGGACCTTCTGTCGAGACGGTGGTCGATAAGTTCAGGGAGGCGATGGCGCGCTCCGCGGCGTTTAAGAGCTGCATACCGCGGAGGTCCCCGGCTCAGCCCAGGCAGGCGGGAGGGCCTGTGAAGGCCAG
Source organism: Siphateles boraxobius (assembly GCF_051911475.1). NCBI lineage: Eukaryota > Metazoa > Chordata > Actinopteri > Cypriniformes > Leuciscidae > Siphateles > Siphateles boraxobius. Next base: position 172,015 of record NW_027509201.1, on the reverse strand, counting down.
TGTCGCTTCCCATGCACCCCCTCCTCCTAGCAGGGGGAGTAGGGCGCGCAGGAGGCGTAACTCCCGCGGGAGGCAGGATCTCAGGGACGTTAGACATCACCTCCCTCTATCTTGTCTCCTAACCACCATCACTCCCAGGCTCCTCCTACATTGGGCCTGGGGCGGGGCCCATGATGAGTTCAAGAATTCTCTGATGGCCCGCTTCAGCTTGGTTGATAGGAGCGCCTTCCCTTCCCTTCCTACTGTGCTCGCCAGGTTACAGGCCTCACCCGGCCTTCCTGGTTATGAGCTCCCACATGCTGTGGTCGCCAGGTCTCGTGTACTTTCTAAAATCCATTTCATGGTAAGGGTCATGCGCTGTATGCTTCGGTCCCTTCCTATGTGGCCCAGACCCAGGTCTTTCATCATGGGTCCCACTCTAGATGCGGCCTGTTGTCAAAGTTTGCTACGACAGACGCCTTTTTCTGATCCAGGCCTTCCTGGATTCGGAATTACTAACTACACGCACTTTTGTTTCATGTACTTTCTAAAATCCATATTTATGGCCTTTCTGAAAGTAGCCCCCACATGGCCTTCCTGGTATGAGCTCCTTCCTACTGTGGTTGTCAGGTTACAGGCCTCGCCGGCCTTCCTGGTTTTGAGCTCCCACATTCAGTGGTCACCAGGCTTCAGGCCCCTAGGCCTTCCTGGTTATGAGTTGTCACATGTCAGGTTTCAGGCCTCACCAGGCCTTCCTGAATGTGAACTCCACTCACTGTGGTCGCTAGGGTGTGGTTGTGAGCTTTCACATGTCAGGTTTCAGGCCTCACCAGGCCTTGCTGAATGTGAACTCCCACTCACTGTGGTAGCTAGGGTGTGGTTGTGAGCTTTCACATGTCAGGTTGCAGGCCTCATCAGGCCTTCCTGAATGTGAGCTCCCATACATTTTGACTCATCTGGCTTTCCTGGTCATGTCAAAACCATACTTATGGTAAGTCACATGATGGAACATCTTGAGTACTTTCTAAAATCCATTTTTATGGTAAGGGTCATGCGCTGTACGCTTCGGTCCTGTCGTCAAGGTATGCTACAACAGACGCCTTTCTGGCTAACTTCCTCATTCTGATCCAGGTCTTTTCTGGACTCGGAATGGTTTCATATACTTTCTAATGTAGCCCCCACGTGGTGTGGTTGTCAGGTTACAGGCCTTATCAGGCCTTCCTGGTTATGGGCTCCCATATTCTGGGTATCCGGTTACAGGCTTATCCGGCCTTCCTGATATGAGCTCCCGCATACTGTGGTCGTCAGGTTACAGGCCTCACCGGCCTTCCTGATGTGAGCTCCCACATACTGTGGTTGTCAGGTGTCAGGCCTCACCGGCCTTCCTGATATGAGCTCCCATATACTGGGTATCAGGTTACAGGCCTCACCGGTCTTCCTGATATGAGCTCCCACATACTGTGGTCACCAGGTTACAGGCCTCATCCGGCCTTCCTGGTTATGAGCTCCCACATGCTGTGGTCGCCAGGTTACAGGCCTCACCCGGCCTTCCTGGTTATGAGCTCCCGCATACTGTGGTTGTCAGGTTACAGGCCTCACCGGCCTTCCTGATGTGAGCTCCCACATACTGTGGTCGTCAGGTGTCAGGCCTCACCGGCCTTCCTGATATGAGCTCCCATATACTGGGTATCAGGTTACAGGCCTCACCGGTCTTCCTGATATGAGCTCCCACATACTGTGGTCACCAGGTTACAGGCCTCACCCGGCCTTCCTGGTTATGAGCTCCCACATGCTGTGGTCGCCAGGTTACAGGCCTCACCCGGCCTTCCTGGTTATGAGCTCCCACATACTGTGGTCGTCAGGTTACAGGCCTCATCGGCCTTCCGGATGTGAGCTCTCAGGAACTGGAGCTCCCCACATAGGGGGTAATCAGGTCTTTGGCCTCAGCAGACCTTCCTGGTTTTGATCCCTCTCTTACTTCCTCAGTGTTCAGGACGAGCACTGAGTAGACCCACGGATTGAGTGGACGACTTCCGTCATTTCTTGAGGTTGAGCTACACTCTCCAGGTGGTCCCGTCTCTGTGATCCGGAACTGAATGGTTTCTGCCAGCTTTGCAGGCCTTCAGTTTTGGATGCCTTTTCCAAGGCAGTTTCCAGAGGCTCTGTCTCGGACAGACAGGCAATGGCCAGACTGTGCGTCTTAGGATAGATCACCAGGCCAGCCTGGTGGCATGTCAGGAGGCATGCTCTCCTGAATAGTGACTGGCTGGGTGTCCCTTGAGTCCCCTAGCCACAATCCCTAGAAGGGACCCCTTCTATTAGGAAGTTGTGGTCCTAAGCCTTTGAGCTGGCCCAGATATACCTCCCATGAACTATGTTCTGGCAGTTTTCTCGGTTCATTAGCTTGGGCTATGATCGGTAGGGAGTGCTGTCACTGACAGCCCAAAGTGACCCAGGGTGAGTGGTTTTAGTGTCCTTTGTATTACTGGTTCTGACAGTTGTCACTGCCATTGGGCATGCACTCCCCTCAGTATGGCGGGGTGGGTATTTCGTTCCCCATAACGTCGATGACGTATTGTTGAGTTCCCTTCGAAAGGAAACGTCTCAGGTTACGACTGTAACCTATGTTCCCTGAGAACAGGGAATGAGACAATACGTCTCCCTGCCATACCTCGCGACCTGCCTGCAACAGTCCCTTCAGACGATGGGATGTTGTCACGGTTTCAAGGCGCCCTTTTTATGCATCCAGATTGACGTGCTCATCATTCGAGCTGATAATGCGCGGGCTGTCGCCGGTCAACATGATTGCTGTGAGTTGATTTCAGACACCTGTCACGCCTGAGGCATTCCCCATAATGTCGATGACGTATTGTCTCGTTCCCTGTTCTCAGGGAACATAGGTTACATTCGCAACCTGAGACGTTATTCACAGTTATTCACAGTTACACACAGTTATTCACAGTTACACACAGTTATACACAGTTATTCACAGTTACACACAGTTATTCACAGTTAATCCCAGCTACACACAGTTATTCACAGTTACACACAGTTATTCACAGTTATTCACAGTTACACACAGTTATTCACAGTTAATCACAGTTACACACAGTTACACACAGTTACACACAGTTATTCACAGTTACACACAGTTATTCACAGTTATTCACAGTTACACACAGTTATTCACAGTTATTCACAGTTATTCACAGTTAATCCCAGTTACACACAGTTATTCACAGTTAATCCCAGTTACACACAGTTATTCACAGTTACACAGTTATTCACAGTTAATCCCAGTTACACACAGTTATTCACAGTTACACAGTTATTCACAGTTATTCACAGTTACACACAGTTATTCACAATTATTCACAGTTATTCACAGTTACACACAGTTACACACAGTTATTCACAGTTATTCACAGTTATTCACAGTTTTTCACAGTTATTCACAGTTACACACAGTTACACACAGTTATTCACAGTTATTCACAGTTACACACAGTTACACACAGTTACACACAGTTGCACACAGTTATTCACAGTTATTCACAGTTATTCACAGTTACACACAGTTATTCACAGTTATTCACAGTTACACACAGTTACACAGTTATTCACAGTTACACACATTTACACACAGTTATTCACAGTTACACACAGTTACACACAGTTACACACAGTTATTCACAGTTACACACAGTTACACACAGTTATTCACAATTATTCACAGTTACACACAGTTACACACAGTTACACACAGTTATTCACAGTTACACACAGTTACACACAGTTATTCACAGTTACACACAGTTACACACAGTTACACACAGTTACACACAGTTATTCCTCATTTATATAGCGCTCTTAACAATGTAGATTGTTTCAAAGCAGCTTTACAGAGATAAAGATATAATTTAAGGTAACAGAGATTGGTTTGGTTTTATAGTGGCTCTTGAAAAATGTTTTTTCCAGCTAAAGTTAGTTTTGATTGATTCACTTCCATCTAAATGATAGTTTGTTATTAAATTAGGGGCCGCTAAGACGACACCGTTCTCTCTAAACAGACTTTAAACGTGAACCTGTGATAGACGCTGATGGCGTTCACATGCGCATTAAGAATTGATTCTATAGTTATGTGCGTTTGAATATATGTGCGCAGGTTTATAATTCCTTACAAACCATGCCTAAACAAACTACTTGTCTATAAATTTTGATGCAGAATTTTTATTTTATCTTATCACTTTGGGTAGGTACGCGAACCGAAAAATTCCACAACGCTTTATCTGTAGAGTGGTATAGGGATCCTCCATAGGGAGAGGCTAGTTGACACTTCAGCACTGCATTGTCATCGGGTCCAGGCGAAAGTCCTTCGTCAGATCTGGAAACGGCCTGGATCCGGCAGGCTGCGGGAAAACCTCGGGATAAACAAAGACACTAAAATTAGCGTAGATGCCATTCTTCTTACGATGTAACGAGTACATCAGGATTTGAGGGAAGTGTTCCCAGTTCCGGCTGACCTAATCTAAGCAGCCTAATATTAAATTATAGAAGTCTATAGAGTGTTATGTGAATGCTAGGTCAAAGAGATGTGTTTTTAGTCTAGCTTTGAACTGACAGACTGTGTCTGCTTCCCGGACAATGTTAGGAAGATTGTTCCAAAGTTTTGGTGCTAAATAGGAAAAGGATCTACCGCCAGCAGTCGATTTAGATATTCTAGGTATTATCAACTGGCCGGAGTTTTGAGATCGTAATAGACGTGAAGGACTATAATGCGTTAAGAGCTCGCTCAAGGCCTGCGGAGCTAAACCATTTAGTGCTTTGTAAGTAATCAGCAATATTTTAAAATTTATACGATGTTTAATAGGGAGCCAATGCAGTGTTGACAGAACCGGGCTAATATGGTCGTACATCCTGGTTCTGGTAAGAACTCTAGCGGCTGCGTTTTGAACTAGCTGTAGTTTGTTTATTAAGCGTGCAGGGCAACCACCCAGTAGAGCATTACAATAATCTAGCCTTGATGTCATGAACGCATGAACTAGTTGTTCCGCATTTGTCAATGAGAGCATATGACGTAATTTAGATATATTTTTAAGATGGAAAAATGCGGTTTTACAGACACTAGACACATGACACATGAGTTATTCACAGTTATTCACAGTTACACACAGTTACACACAGTTATTCACAGTTATTCACAGTTACACACAGTTACACAGTTATTCACAGTTACACACAGTTACACACAGTTATTCACAGTTACACGCAGTTATTCACAGTTACACACAGTTACACACAGTTATTCACAGTTACACACAGTTATTCACAGTTACACACAGTTATTCACAGTTATTCACAGTTAATCCCAGTTACACACAGTTATTCACAGTTAATCCCAGTTACACACAGTTATTCACAGTTAGGCCCAGTTACACACAGTTATTCACAGTTACACAGTTACACACAGTTAATCCCAGTTAAACACAGTTATTCACAGTTACACACAGTTATTCACATTTATTCACAGTTATTCACAGTTACACACAGTTATTCACAGTTAATCCCAGTTACACATTTATTCACAGTTATTCACAGTCACACACAGTTATTCACAGTTACACACAGTTATTCACAGTTACACACAGTTATTCACAGTTACACACAGTTATTCACAGTTACACACAGTTATTCACCGTTAATCCAAGTTACAGTTATTCACAGTTACACACAGTTATTCACAGTTAATCCCAGTTACACACAGTTATTTACAGTTATTCACAGTTATTCACAGTTAATCCCAGTTACACACTGTAGTTACGAGCTTTTTACAAGCTGTATTCTCGAAATTACGGTAATGACGTCATGGTGTGACACTGATTACTGTATCCCACAATGTAATGTGTTTTTCTTGACCTTTCATTTCAAGTGTAATGAACGATTCAGAATATCAGCAGTGATTTTTCATACACTGTCATAATTTTGTCAAACTGCTAAAAGTTTGAAGAAAAACAAAAGTAAAGCAAATTTTTATTTCCAAAATGGTAGCCGAATGCCATATACACTACTATTCAACAGTTTTTTTTTATTTCTTTTATAAAGAAATTAATACTTTTATTTAGCAAGGACACATTAAATTGATCAGAAGTGACAGTAAAGACATGTATAATGTTACAAAAGATTCTATTCTAAATAAATGCTGTTCTTTTGATCTTTCTATTCATTAAATAATCCTACAAAATAAAATATATTACAGTTTCAACAAAAATATGAAGCATCACAACTGTTTTCAACACTGATAATAATCATAAATGTTTCTTGTGCATCAAATCATCATATTATAGTGATTTCTGAAGGATCATGTGACACTGAAGACTGGAGTAATGATGCTGAAAATTCAGCTTTGATCACAGGAATAAATTACACTTTATTATATTCACATAGAAAACAGCTGATTTACATTGCGTACTGAAACATCCACAGGAACAGCTTTATTGTGCATTTAGACCTGTTTTTATTAAACCATGTAAAAAAACAGGTGCTGGCTGGCATCCATTTATTGTATAATATTCTTTTTATTTCTTATGCATCTGTTATGATTATTTTATATTTTGTATTTTTTACTGGAATATAGTACCAAAAAAAATCGTATTACATTAATGATAATTTGCATGGACATTTTCTTAATTGCTATCAAAATGTCAAAATGCTTTTATTCAGACTTTAGACATTTTTTATTAAACCCTGTAAAATAACAGGTGCTGCATCCCATCTGACATGAAGAGAAGATTGTATAAAAAAAATCTTATGTATATGTTATGATAATTTCATAATTATTTTTACGGAAAACATTTTTATTTAATATTGTGAATAGTATTTGCTTTATAAATAAACTTGCCTTGTCTTGCCTATAATTTATAATATGCTGAGAATTTTACAATTACACAAATAGCATACATAATCAGTTAATTTTATGTCATACTTGGTGAATTTTGCCAAGAATAAAACACAAATTACTGACAGAAACAATTTATGTTAAATGTAAATGTTTGTACACTACAGCGCAAAAGTTTTGGGTCGGTAAGATTGTTTAATGCTTTTGAAAGAAGTCTCTTCTGTTCTCCAAGACTTAAAAAAAAAAAATATACAGTAAAAATTTTGAAATATTATTATAATGTAAATCAGCTGTTTTCTATGTGAATATATAGTAAAGTGTAATTTATTCCTGTGAATTTTCAGCATCATTACTCCAGTCTTCAGTGTCACATGATCCTTCAGAAATCACTATAATATGATGATTTGATGCACAAGAAACATTTATGATTATTATCAGTGTTGAAAACAGTTATGATGCTTCATATGTTTGTGGAAACTGTAATATATTTAATTTTTCAGGATTCTTTGATGAATAGAAAGTTGAAAAGAACAGCATTTATTTGAAATACAGCTTTTGTAAGATTATAAATATCTTTATTGCCAATAAATTTGACACGCATCCTTGATGACTTGATGACTATAAGTATTATGTTTTCCAAAAGATCCCCTTTGAACGGTAGTGTATATATAAATGTGGATAATCTTATGTACAATAAAACCAGCAGCAAAATCCACCCCATCCTCATCATGAAGTCTCAGACAAAAGTTATTTAAGAAAGCAAATCGTGTCTGAATAAAGATGAGGAAGATGCACAGACTTCTTCTTCTTCTCTTATTATTTTTGATTTTGTATGTTTTATTAGGAGCTGTAGTAAAAGGGTTTAATGAGGACCTGTCGCTGACCTGTTCACATTAATGCTGTTCATTAGAGAGATCAGAGATATAGTTCTCTTTCTTCTGTCGTATTCTCCTTCAGTCTTTTGGGGCTTTAAAAAACTTACAAGCATATTTTTGCTGTGAACACGAGCTCTACACAGAACGGGCTTTTCATTGGTCTGCATTAATTATTAACATGTTTGTTGATTTATGTTTTATAGCTCACAGCAGAGGACTGACTTCTGATGTGATCCGGAGAGCCAGAGCTTCAGTTCAGGGAAACATTTCTAGATCTGAGAGGAAAAACTAACTTTTAATGAATGGATTTGCTGTTCAGATTTGATCCTGTCAAACACACAAATGATAATATTCCCATACCTTACTTTAATCATTTGTGGACCAAAATGATGCATTTATTCTTTATCTCACTGCCTTTCCTTGAAAAGTTCATCACACCAAGGGAGGCCTTTAAAATAATATTAAAATAATTCATATTTTGCCTATATTGTTTTTAGATTATTTATTTAAAGTTAGTAATATTAGGTCTTCGACGTTACTAATTTTTGTTTATTTTAAGAAATATTTCCATATTTCCAAATAATATATATATTTTATTTATCTTCATTTCAATTAACAGAAATAATTGTAATAGTTTCAATTAGTTACCGATAATAACCCTGAGCGAAGTCCGGTGTTTTTATCTTGTAACTCATGTTTTCAAGGCACTGGATTAATATTATGAAGATTAATCCCAGTTTTAAACGCATCTAATGTTTTTTAAATGCATATTTTGTTTGAGGCATTTATTTAGCACTTTGTTTCCTGAGAAAGTCTGATGGCAATGTCTACACACATGAGATGTTGTTGCACACAGAGAGAAATCATATGAAAGTTTCCCATGTCTATTATTGTGGTGTCAGTTTCAGATATCTCAACGCCTCTAAAACCAGATGAATGTGCTGTAAAATATCAGGCCAAACTCACGTCCAGGTCATATTCACTGCAGTCGGATTTAAGACCAGACAGATTTTATTTTGATCACACTTTCCCACATTTAACATTCTAAGTCTTATTTGTTTAATGCAAAAAAAGATGAAAACTAATGTATTTATACACCATGATATGCATATTTTTAATATAATGATAACCTAATAAAATTATTTAATAATGTATTTACATATCATGATCATTTTATTCTGGATTTTATTTATACTATAAAGAATCATTTTGTCATTGTATTTTTACTGGAATATAGTACAAAAAAAATACGTCATTAAAATAATGAGAATTTTGCATGGAAAGGTTTTGAATTGCTATCCAATTAATGTCAAAATACACAAATAAAAATCTGATGATAACAATAAAATTATTGATTTATGTATATGATTTATGCTCTGGCTTTAATTTATCCTGCGATTAATCATTGCATGATTGTATTTTTCCTGGAATATAGTGCAAAAAAATATCATTACATTAATGATAATTTGCATGGAAATGTTCTTAATTATTATGAAAATGTCAAAATGGATTTTATTCAGACTTTCATTTATCCTATAATTAATCATTGCATTAATTGCATTTTACTGTCATTAAGTACAAAAGAACTGACAATAACATCATGCAATTATTGATTAATGTCTTTATACATCATGATAATATTTTTCTGAATTTAATTTATGCTGTAGCTAATCATTGTATTATTGTATTTTTACTGGAACAACAAAAGTACAACAAAAAAGTCATGGAAATGTTCTTAATTGTCAAAATAATGTCTAAATGCAAAATAAAAATCAGATGATAATATCATAAAATTATTAATTAATGTATTTATACATCATCAGAATATTTTTGTTTTGGCTTTAACTCATCATATAGTTAATCTATAGAATAATCTGCGGGAATAAAAACACTGCATTACAGTAATGAGAATATTGCATGAAAATGTTTTTAGATGTTATTAAAATAATGCAAAGAAAAGATTCTAGCTTCGTTTTCTTTACGAAACTATCATTTCTTGCAACTTTTGATTGTTTAATGATACATGCCTTTTTGACATTCACTCTGAGAATAATTTTCCTTCTTTCTTCAGAGGATCAGCAACACCTCAGAGAATGTGGAGGTCAGAGAACAGATATCCGGCCGTTATCTTTCCATCTGTCTCTCCATCTCTGTTTCTCTCTATCTTTATAATCTCATCCCTCGTTCCCAGTGTAACCGTATGCTGAGTCTCTGCCGTCGGCTGCTTCTCACTCTCAGTAATTGATCTGATGATTATGATGATGATATCTGATGCGTATCTCTTCTTTGAGTTGCTAAATTCATCCTGTCAGTTCATTTGTTGTCAAGGAGAGAAGAAGAAGAAGAGTAACTTGGGTTTGCATGTAAACGTGACGCTCCAGGCGCTCGCTGTTGCACATGCGTGAATTCACACCTATTTGATTTAATTCTGTTAACGCAATCATAATGGATTACGTGTGCATGCATGCTCTTTTAATAGCTGTTATACCACGCGCAGACACTCATCTCCCCTTCTGTGTTTGTTTATCCAATATTTCGATTCATTTAATGATGCTTTCCATTATATAGCACATTTTACTATGTTTAAACGCACAGAATTGCAGTAAAAATGCACAGAGATTCTGTCAGGGTGTTTATTAGCATGAATCTCCTTTAGCAATGCGTTTAGTCAGCAGTTCATTCATATGCTGTTATTGTCTGCAATATCAGAACTACAGTACTGCGTCTGCATAAATAATTCAATGCGCAGCAATACAGTTCATATACAGCCTCCTAACTATATATGTGAATCATAAAAGGCATGAAGTTAATTGTTGTAATACAATAAACCCAGTATGTGCATTGACACACAGTGACCTCCAATAGTACTTGGGCACTATAAGGCCAGTCTTCTCTTCTTCGAGTCTTCGAGATTATAAATCCATTCTGTCGTGTCATTTAGTCTATTATATGAGCTCAGTGTTATACTGACGCTGTCGAAGAGCAAAGCCTAGGTGTGTGTGTGTGAGTGTGTGTGTGTGTGTGTGTGCGTGTGTGTGTGTGTGTGTGTGTGTGTGTGTGTGTGTGTGTGTGTGTGTGTGTGTGTGTGTGTGTGTGTGTGTGTGTGTGTGAGCAAATCTTTAGTGGATTCATCACATTAACTACAAGCACAGAGACACAACGCCTTTTGCCTTGATTTTCAACACTAGATCTGTTGTTTTAGTGTTTCCCAGCGAACAGGAAACATTCTCAGAACGTTCATCTAACGGTTTTTAAATGTTATACTTGTTTCGGAATGTTCAGAGGAAATTCAAAAGTATTGCCATTATATATTTAAAACAATAACATCTTAGTAAAAACCTAATAAATATAGACAAACTATATATCATTTGAAAGCCTATATCATTTTTTAAAAATAAATTACAGAGGAGCAGTAATTTATCGATTTGCAACAAGAATATTTCATACTCATTGGGCGTATTCATGCCTTTATTTTGAAATAGCGTTTGATATGAAAAATCATGAAATATCATGTAGAAACCTCAGTTTATTTTCATGCCTAGAGTTCAAAAGATAACACATATTCAATTTTATGAGGAAAAAAAAGGTCTGATTTGTGATGTGGTGGCGAGCGATAACACTAGGCGTTTTTTATGAGTTTATTAGGGGTTACATTCAAATAAAATTCTGCCAAACCACCCATATTACTTCTGAATGGAATGTCTACTTCATAAATTGTATAACAATTATGGAAATATATGGTTCAGATCACTCAAACATGGAAATGGGGGCGCCCTTATATGGGCAGTAATGGAGTCTGGATGTCAACTAGTGGAAAGGTTTGGTACTGCGCCTAAACACAATCTCACTGAAAGCTCATTTATTGAGATATCAACCTAAAATTAGGAAAACAACTTGTTCAGATTAGGGGTTTACCGTTTGCATAACCAACAAAAACGTTTTTAGAACGTTCAGAGAACATTCAGAAATATCCTAGAACATTTATTTGTTAGCTGGGTCAACCCTTACAACTTGTTTTCGTCAGATGTATTGCTAGTAAAATATGTTTGTGCATCTTAATTTAAAATTACTGGCATTTGATTTGGCATGTAATGCACTGAGATCCAGACTGCAGCAGTAAATCAATGCATGCTTGCACACATGTAAGGCAAGACTAAACTACTATAAGGAAATAAAAGCATGCTGCACTAAATCAATGCCAGTTTGAGTTTGCCTCTCATTTCTTTAGGATCCATGTGTGGTTCCAGTCGTGCGCGCTCCAGATGC
>NW_027509201.1:147500-155000 GCF_051911475.1 Siphateles boraxobius | reverse complement strand
ATGCTGCCAAAAAGTCTGCTTTGCATCAAATGAATAAATTACCCTTTAAAATATATTAAATACAAAATAGTAATTTATACATTATAATAATATTTCAAGATATTACAGTTTTTAATATTTGTAAAAATATTTGTATAAGTCTTCTGCTCACCAAAATTGCATATACTTGATAAAAATATATAGTAAATATTTTGAAATATTATAGCTGTTAATATTTCCATGTGTATATATTAATATAATAAATCATCATGTTAGAATCATGATAGAATGATCATGTGACACCGAAGACTGGATTAATGATGATGAAAATTCAGCTTTGATCACAGGAATAAATTATATTTGAAAGTATATTAAAATAGAAAACCATTATTTTAAATTGTAATAATATTTCACAATTTTACTGTTTTTCTCTGTATTTTTGATCAAATAAATGCAGCCTTGGTGAGCATGAAAGACTTCTTTCAAAAACAATAAAAATAGTCATATTTCCAAAATTTTAACCGCTACTGTATATAGTTCTGTTTCAAAGATGTCTTTTGATTTGTGTTGTTTCATTATTACTGAAAGAAAGAAAGAAAGAAAGAAGAAAACAAGAAAAAAAGAAAGAAAAAACAAGAAAAAAAGAAAAAAGAAAAAAACAAGAAAGAAAAAAACAAGAAAGAAAGAAAGAAAGAAAGAAAGAAAGAAAGAAAGAAAGAAAGAAAGAAAGAAAGAAAGAAAGAAAGAAAGAAAGAAAGAAAGAAAGAAAGAAAACAAGAAAACAAGAAAACAAGAAAAAGAAAGAAATTTAAGTATTTCTTTATACAGTGTATTTGATGTATTCTGATTCTACGTTTCAAATCAACATCACTATTTTAGGTATAAATGTGTCTGAAGAATTTACATGTATTAGTTTTACAGTTTCAACCACTTTAATCACCCTCAGTATTTCACAGTTAATGGTCTTTTGACAAAGAACAAATTATTCCCTGTTGCCTATTAAAAAAAGCTGTCAAGTTCCCCAGAGTTGTTCCCGTCGACTCCCGAATTCCCCAGCGCTGATTCAGGATCAGAGCAACTTCTGTTCATCAGGGTTCAGTGGACTTTAGTTAGAGACACACACACGCATCCGGTCGAGCGTCTCGACAATCACACACACGCGTGACCTCTGTGACCTCTCGTCCATCATCCATCACCTGACCTTCACACACACACACACACTCATTCTTTCATTCTCTCAGTCTCTCCCACAGGATTTCCCAGAGCTGGAAGAGACACTGTGATTGAGCTGTTATCATGCATGTGGGAGTCGCTGTGACCCTGAAGAGTCTGAGAGACGTTCACCTGCTCGCCTTATCACCGTTCACTGGCACACACCAACACACACCAACACAGTCACGCGCTTCAGAGCAAGTGTAGCTTCAGCAGCGGACAATGGAGAAAAGAGGTCAAAAGTTGAATTCAGAAAAGAGAGTCATTCCTGTTCTGCAAACTTTAGAAAATTGTTTTTTATTTATGTTTTTCAGCTTTAATTTCAAATAATGAAAACATTTTTAATTCACAATAAGGACTCTGGTTCAGACTCTTCAACTTCATCACTGCAAAAAAATGCTTTTCTTACTCAGTATTTTTGTCTTGTTTCCAGTCCAAATATCAACAAATTCTTAAATCAAGAAGCATTTACTAGTTGAGTAAAAATAGCATGAGATATAATGTCTTGTTTTCTGGAAGTGAGTTTTTGCCAAAAAACAAGCTAAATTATCTGCCAATGGTGTGAGAAAAATAATATTGTTTCTGTTTGATTTAAGATTATTTTTATTACTCCATTGGCAGATAATCTTGCTTGTTTTAAGCAAAAAGTCACTTAATTTTGATTAATTCCCCCGGAAACAAGACATAAAATCTTAATTATTAATTATATATATATATATATATATATATATATATATATATATATATATATATATATATATGTGTGTGTGTATGTATATATAACCCTAACCCTAACCCTAACATATACATATATATATACATATATATATTCATTGTCAAAAATAGTGCTGCACCCACAGACACGAACATCCACTCCCACCAAATTATTTAAAATTCTGTTTAATATTTTATCCATATCAAAGACCTGACATGAATGACATGAAAAAGCAACTTATTTAAAGTTGTACTTCACTGCTGGCAAAATGGCCTTTTAATAAACCTTAGCTAAAGGCGAATTTTGTATAATTTTGTACAATATATAGCGGTGTTACCTGACTACAGAAATATGCCAAATAGGTATTTTGATTAAAATACATCACAGTCTAGTCACAAAAGGTCAAATATTTCAATGAATCTGAAGCTCAAATTGCATCTGAAAATTCCACATATGCATATGATTGGAAATAATCTTTATTGGAAATGGTGGTTGAAATGAAATGCGGCGTGAACTCGACCAATCAGCACCTCCGAAAGTCTATGAACTTTTATAAAGGTACAGCACGTCGCCAGCAGGACTTTCTGAAGGGGACATTTGAAATGTTTACCCGAAACTTCATGTAGACCCGGTTCCTGCGGTCGAAACACATCGAGTACCACCACAAAGTCCTGGGGAAAGTTCCTGCGTGGAAACCGGTGTCGGCACAGATCCGGTCCACATCCGGTACTCGTGGAATCCACATGTTCCAGATGTGTGCCGGATCTGGGCCGACACTATGCTGCGGTCTGGGATGAGAAAGTTGTTAACATAGTGTTATATTTACCATAATACTGTTTAAAGAGTAGGCAAAGTATACATTTTCAGTGATAAAACTTCCCTTACAATAACTGCGCTGTTAATAACCCTCTGCCGATCTTACAAAGACACAAAACACGGAAGTATAATCTGTAGTTTTCATAAAAGCCCCGTAGCTTTAAAGGTAAACGTGAATTTCTCTGTCCAGAGAACGAGTAAAAACATTGTCCACTAGTATAGTATAAACCAGTAGTATAGCCCACTACTGAGACTTTAACAATACAAAGATCAAAACTTACACTTTAAACAGAGGAAATGAGCTAGAAAACAATAAAATATTGCTTCCAACACAGAAACAATGAAATAAAGGGAAACAGAAGGAACAAGCCCTTGCTGAAAGCAGTGCGAGTCTTGAATATTTTATTCATTAATGTTTGATCTTTAGTTTTAGCTGTAATTAGTGGAGATCAAACCTGCATGTCGTGTCGTGTTTAATATGGGATGTTCTGTGGATTGTGCGGGATGAACTTAGAAACACAATAGTTCCTTATTAATTGATTCATAATTGCTGTCAAGAGGGTTTAGCTGGTTTCTGATCTTAATGAAAGTAATCCGCATGAATACGCTGTAATTCCTGCCAGACTTTGTTCAACACATCGCATTACCTTTCTGTGTTTCATTATATTACAGTAAACGCATCTCTCAGTCTGAGGCTCTCTGACTTCCATCAACATTAACTCAGTATTTGATGTTAACTAAAGCATTTATTAATCTTAAAGTTAATTTAAATATTTGCTAATACATTGTTAAAATCAAAAGTATCATAATATTATTTAATGTACTTGAGCTAAAGTGACATGAACATTAACTACCCATAAAAAAAAAGATCACATGATTTACTAACCATGAAGTCATCCTCTGTGTATACGACTTTCTTCTTTCAGACAGAGTTATATAAATATAAATGTCCTGGCTCTTCAAAGCTTTATAACGGCAGTGAATTGCTGTTTCTGTTTTGAAGTCCATAAAAGAGGATCTATCCATCATAAAATAGCATCTATCCATCATAAAAGAGCATCTATCCATCATAAAAGAGCCTCTATCCATCATAAAAGTGCATCTATCCATCATAAAAGAGCATCTATCCATCATAAAAGAGCATCTATCCATCATAAAAGTGCATCTATCCATCATAAAAGTGCATCTATCCATCATAAAAGTGCATCTATCCATCATAAAAGAGCATCTATCCATCATAAAAGTGCATCTATCCATCATAAAAGAGCATCCATCCATCATAAAATAGTATCTATCCATCATAAAAGAGCATCTATCCATCATAAAAGAGCATCTATCCATCATAAAAGTGCATCTATCCATCATAAAATAGCATCTATCCATCATAAAAGAGCATCTATCCATCATAAAAGTGCATCTATCCATCATAAAATAGCATCTATCCATCATAAAAGAGCATCTATCCATCATAAAAGTGCATCTATCCATCATAAAAGAGCATCCATCCATCATAAAAGAGCATCTATCCATCATAAAAGAGCATCTATCCATCATAAAATAGCATCTATCCATCATAAAAGAGCATCTATCCATCATAAAAGAGCATCTATCCATCATAAAAGTGCATCTATCCATCATAAAAGAGCATCTATCCATCATAAAAGAGCATCTATCCATCATAAAAGTGCATCTATCCATCATAAAAGTGCATCTATCCATCATAAAAGAGCATCCATCCATCATAAAATAGCATCTATCCATCATAAAAGAGCATCTATCCATCATAAAAGAGCATATATCCATCATAAAAGTGCATCTATCCATCATAAAATAGCATCTATCCATCATAAAAGAGCATCTATCCATCATAAAAGTGCATCTATCATCATAAAAGAGCATATATCCATCATAAAAGTGCATCTACCCTTCATAAAAGTGCATCTATCCATCATAAAAGAGCATCTATCATCATAAAAGTGCATATATCCATCATAAAAGTGCATCTGTCCATCATAGAAGTGCATATATCCATCATAAAAGTGCATCATATCCATCATAAAAGTGCATCTATCCACCATAAAAGTGCATCTATCCATCATAAAAGTGCATCTGTCCATCATAACAGTGCATCTGTCCATCATAAAAGTACATCTATCCATCATAAAAGTGCATCTATCATCATAAAAGTGCATCTCTCCATCATAAAAGTGCATCTGTCCATCATAACAGTGCATCTATATATCATAAAAGTGCATCATTTCCATCATAAAAGTGCATGTGTCCATCATAAAAGTGCATGTGTCCATCATAAAAGTGCATCTGTCCATCAGAAAGGTGCATCTGTCCATCATAAAAGTGCATGTGTCCATCATAAAAGTGCATGTGTCCATCATAAAAGTGCATGTGTCCATCATAAAAGTGCATCTATCCATAATAAAAGTGCATCTGTCCATCATAAAAGTGCATCTATCCATCATAAAAGTGCATCTATCCATCATAAAAGTGCATGTGTCCATCATAAAAGTGCATGTGTCCATCATAAAAGTGCATCTATCCATAATAAAAGTGCATCTGTCCATCATAAAAGTGCATCTATCCATCATAAAAGTGCATGTGTCCATCATAAAAGTGCATCTATCCATCATAAAAGTGCATCTATCCATCATAAAAGTGCATGTGTCCATCATAAAAGTGCATCTGTCCATCATAAAAGTGCATCTATCCATCATAAAAGTGCATGTGTCCATCATAAAAGTGCATCTATCCATCATAAAAGTGCATCTGTCCATCATAAAAGTTTATTTATCCATCATAAAAGTGCATGTGTCCATCATAAAAGTGTATCTGTCCATCATAAAAGTGCATCTGTCCATCATAAAAGTGCATCTATCCATCATAAAAGTGCATCTATCCATCATAAAAGTGCATCTATCCATCATAAAAGTGCATCTGTCCATCATAAAAGTGCATCATATCCATCATAAAAGTGCATCTGTCCATCATAAAAGTGCATCTGTCCATCATAAAAGTGCATGTGTCCATCATAAAAGTGCATGTGTCCATCATAAAAGTGCATCTGTCCATCATAAAAGTGCATCTATCCATCATAAAGGTGCATCTGTCCATCATAAAAGTGCATGTGTCCATCATAAAAGTGCATCTGTCCATCATAAAGGTGCATCTGTCCATCATAAAAGTGCATGTGTCCATCATAAAAGTGCATGTGTCCATCATAAAAGTGCATGTGTCCATCATAAAAGTGCATCTATCCATAATAAAAGTGCATCTATCCATAATAAAAGTGCATCTGTCCATCATAAAAGTGCATCTATCCATCATAAAAGTGCATCTATCCATCATAAAAGAGCAATTTGTCCATCATAAAAGTGCATGTGTCCATCATAAAAGTGCATCTATCCATAATAAAAGTGCATCTGTCCATCATAAAAGTGCATCTATCCATAATAAAAGTGCATCTGTCCATCATAAAAGTGCATCTATCCATCATAAAAGTGCATCATATCCATCATAAAAGTGCATCTATCCATAATAAAAGTGCATCTGTCCATCATAAAAGTGCATCTGTCCATCATAAAAGTGCATGTGTCCATCATAAAAGTGCATCTATCCATCATAAAAGTGCATGTTTCCATCATAAAAGTGCATGTGTCCATCATAAAAGTGCATCTATCCATCATAAAAGTGCATCTGTCCATCATAAAAGTTTATTTATCCATCATAAAAGTGCATGTGTCCATCATAAAAGTGCATGTGTCCATCATAAAAGTGCATGTTTCCATCATAAAAGTGCATGTGTCCATCATAAAAGTGCATCTATCCATCATAAAAGTGCATCTATCCATCATAAAAGTGCATCTGTCCATCATAAAAGTGCATCTATCCATCATAAAAGTGCATGTGTCCATCATAAAAGTGCATCTGTCCATCATAAAAGTGCATCTATCCATCATAAAAGTGCATGTGTCCATCATAAAAGTGCATGTGTCCATCATAAAAGTGCATCTGTCCATCATAAAAGTGCATCTGTCCATCATAAAAGTGCATTTATCCATCATAAAACTGCATGTGTCCATCATAAAAGTGCATGTGTCCATCATAAAAGTGCATCTGTCCATCATAAAAGTGCATTTATCCATCATAAAACTGCATGTGTCCATCATAAAAGTGCATGTGTCCATCATAAAAGTGCATCTGTCCATCATAAAAGTGCATGTTTCCATCATAAAAGTGCATGTGTCCATCATAAAAGTGCATCTATCCATCATAAAAGTGCATCTGTCCATCATCAAAGTGCATCTATCCATCATAAAAGTGCATGTGTCCATCATAAAAGTCCATCATAAAAGCGCATCTGTCCATCATAAAAGTGCATCATGGGCTAATTTTGATTTTTGGGTGAAATAACCCGTGAAACGTCTACAAACTCTCAAGTCTCAGTTAAGCTCAAGTGCTCATAAAGGGCATAAGTAAACCAATATCCTTCAAAAATGTATCATCAATATAATGGATAAATAAAATAATGCTAAGTAAAATTTGATAATCAGAGTCTTCTTGCACTGGATGTGCTGGTACATTTATTCAAATACTTTACACCACTAATGCATTAGTGCATTAATCATTATCTAACACTCTATTGTTCCTTTGCACTAAAAAAACGAATGGCTGATGTTACTATTTTACAATCATGTTCCTGACAAAGACTGATTTGAAAAGGTTTTCTGCGACACTATATTATCATCAGTCTATTCTGGAACCTG
>NW_027509201.1:135000-137500 GCF_051911475.1 Siphateles boraxobius | reverse complement strand
ATAGATAGATAGAAAGATAGATAGATAGATAGATAGAAAGATAGATAGATAGATAGATAGATAGATAGATAGATAGATAGATAGATATACACAGATAGATAGATAGATAGATAGATAGATAGATAGACAGACGATAGAGAGACAGACGATAGATAGATAGATAGATAGATAGATAGATAGATAGATAGATAGATAGATAGATAGATAGATAGATAGATAGATAGATAGATAGATAGATAGATATACACAGATAGATAGATAGATAGATAGATAGATAGATAGATAGATAGATAGATAGATAGATAGATAGATAGATAGATAGATAGATAGATAGATAGATAGATAGATAGATAGATAGATAGATAGATAGATAACAATGTAGATATAAAAACTGGTTTGGTTTCAAATGCGTATCTATTTTTTTGGGGGGGGGGGGCAGTGGCTAATTCAGTCCAATTTTTATATATATATAGTTGTTTTAAGTTAAATAAATAAATATAAAATGGTTAAATAAAAAAGTATGATCATATGTTTGTAATATCTTTTGGCCAACTGATCATAATAAAATATGACAGTACCATAAATGAATGAAGTCACTATAAAATGAAGCTCAGACTGAACTGTGTTCTCAGGAGAATATTAACCCAACGTCAGGTCCGGGGCAAGTCGTCACATTTAAAATCTTTTGATTTTATACAATTTATTCATTACAATTTATGTTGGCCGAAACATGTTTGACAGCTTTCATGTTTTTCAACCTTAGCCATGAAATTGCCCAATAATAGCAGGTTTTCATTGTGACAACTTACCCCATATAGACAACACGTCTTAAATGAACTCTGTCCTATTTTTCAGCGGAGTAATGATGGAGATGTTAGTTATGTAGTCGATACAGGAATAATCTCTATTAATGAGTGGAATAAGTCTCTATTGTACGTTCAGACTCTGAATACATAGAAACGAATGAGAGCTCATGATGACCTCATGATGCAAAACTCCTTACAAACCTGTTATAAAGTAACATGTGAGTGTCTGGATGTTACTATAATAAGTAAATGTGACTTTAGTAACATTTCTGCTTCAGAAACTGATTTTCCTAATGAAGGCTTACAGACGTACGGTGTTATTGTCAGCTAGTTCTCCGCGTATGAATGAGCAAAGGTGAAAGCATGAGTGTTAATGAAGCTTGATGAATGTTTGATGCTCTCGATGTTCATCTGGAGCAGAACGCCGATGAATCATTGAGAGCCTAAGCTTTTAGTCGAGGCATTCTCCCAAACGCCTGCCAACATTATAAGACTCCGTAACGCTGAAGATCTGTGCTTGAAACAAGCCCTCGAATAAAGCACATTTCACTACACACACACCTCGTGCTGTTCAGTTCACAACGAGAGGCATTTTCACAAACATGTTTTTAAGAGCTGAAAATGCCTGACAGGAACACGGCCTTGAGGAAGAGAGATAATCGTAGACTAAACAGAGTCGACTCGAGCCTCAACAACTTCTGTCCTGAGAGTCTGAGCGACAAATCACTAAATCATCTCAAATTTTGCAGGAATATAAATAAATATATGCATGCACACACAATGTTGATCTGAGAATGATTAAAGAAAAGCATGAAACTAGCACACAATGTTTTTCTTAAATGGGTTATGTGTGTTTATGTGATGTGGATATGTTTATTTCTGCTATCTTTTTGTGTGTTTTAGTTTGTGATTGTGAAGCACTTTGGTCAACGTGAGTTGTGTTAAACTGTGCTGTATAAACAAACAAACAAACAAGACATCAAAATTCCTCATCAAATGTTCTCAGTTTATATTTACATTATTTTTTAGTTGCATGAAAACTGTTGACTCGCTTGTGTCTTCAAGGCTTTTTTTTATTATGTCGGGCCAAAATATATGTAGAAAACATCCTAAATATATGTTGTACAAAGCAAAGCTTAAGAAATTATATAATTTTGCATAAAAATTAATTACTTTCAACCCTTCAAATGCCAAAATAGTGCATAAATGTTCTGTAAGGAGCAAGGAATATTTTCTCTTAAAATACTAATTATAATTTTATGTCAATTTATAATATTTTTTTATTATAATAATAATAATAAGTAATTGTAATGTTCTTTTTAATGTTATTATAATGTTTTTTTATTATAATTATGTTTCTTAAAATAAATTCTGGGTGAATATTAAAATATATTTTGAACAATATAAAACATTTTTTGGGAAATGTGAAAAATATCTTGGTAACACTTTACAACAGGGCCTCGTTAGTTAACACAATATATTTAACGCATTAACTAACGACCCGCAAAACATTTGTTGCAGTGTTTATTAATCTTTAATAATGTTATTTAAGAATTCAACTCTTTATTGTTATAGTTAGGTCCATTAAATAATATTAACAAATACTTTTTATTTGGATAATGTATCAGGAAATTTTGAAATTGACTAATAAATGCTTTAGAAATATGTATTGAAACCTTTGTGTAAAGTGTTAC
>NW_027509201.1:115000-125000 GCF_051911475.1 Siphateles boraxobius | reverse complement strand
AACTGCATCATATGTCAACATGGTGTTTAGCAATTAGATGGTAAAAAGCAAAAAAAATAATAATTAAAAGTTAATGTCATTGCGTAAGTGTTTATAAGTAAAGAGTATAAACTTAAAGCTTAAGTAAATTAATAAATACAAATAAATTAACGGAAATAATTGGTGAACAAGTTGTTTTTCTGTGAATATATAAATATAAGGTACAGAATAAAAATACCATTTGATTTTTTTCACCTTATAATCTGAGCTGATGAAAGTCATAACATAACTTCAACAATTAAAAGCTTATGTCATTGTGTTTATTATGTAAGAAAAGAAACTTAAATCTTAAGTAAATTAATAAATAAAAAATACATTGAGGGAAATAATTAGAGAACAAGTTGTTTTTCTGTGAATATATAAATATAAAGTACAGAATAAAAATATCATTGAATGTTTTCTCACCTTATCTGAACTGATGAAAGTCATAAAATAAAATTATTAAAAGCTTTAATGTAAGAAAAGAAACTTAAGTTAGTAAATTAAAATAAATTAACAGAAAATAATTAGTGGGTGAAAATCACATGTTTTGCATTAGATAAAGACATTACCTGCAATCTTTGAACAAAATAAAACGATAAAATGCAAAGTAGAGTAATTAACGCGTAACAGAAGAACTGAATCGCCTGTATTTGTCTCTTTAAAGAGCGCCAGCTGTGCAACACGTGACTCCCCGCTGAGTGTGTTTGAGGTGTGTTGGCTTTATTAACACTGATGTTGAGCTCACACTCTCTCAGTTCTGCGGGATCAGGATCAGGACAGACTTCATGGCGCCAGTGTTTCGGGTGTGAACTCGATCTCCATCATCTGCTCGTTACAGGGGCTTTGATGCTCTTCTGCAGGAGCTGATGGCCCGAGAGCTTCTGCATCTGCACACAGGAGCAAATAAACACCCCAGACCAGACAACACGATCTCAGGGAAAAAATTCAAATTTAATTTAGTTGCGTGCAATTTATGCGCAAAAAAAGGAGTTACGTGCATATGATACGCACTTGCACACTGAAGCCGATATTTTCGTATGCGTTTTTTTGTATTCGTGATTCGGTGGCTCTGAATTGTCAAAACACCATTCAAACTGCTATACGGATGCGAAAAACGCAAAAAATCGAACCCGATCCAATTTTTTTTTTATGACGGACGAAAGTGCGTATAAATTGCACGATAAATATAATTCTTGAGAGGAAGAGATCGGGCTGCCAGAGTCCTGTGGCCTCGTTTATTAAACGTGCACACGCACAGATTTGAATTTAGAGCGTGCGTACGCTAAAATCCGCGCGCCAACTTTCATACGTGCGTACGTGCGTTTTTTGTTTTGTTTTGTGCGTATGTTCGTTCTCTGAATCACACGAACGCGCATTCGAGAAATGATCGTAAGATCAAATGACGGAGGGTTTCTTTACGCAACATTTTATAAACGAGGCTCCAGATCTGACATACAGTTCAAACACATAAAACATAGAGGGTTTAATACTCAAAAACAAGTTCATTGTGATTGAGTGGCCACCAGGGAATTCACGTTTATTGTGGCACTTTTTGACATTGAGATGATCTAAAAAAAAAAAAAGTGTCCACATCACACTAAACCATTTGCAATGTAGGCATTTCAGTCACTATCAAATGGAATTGATTATGTGATCACTGTATTGGCTACATCAATGTTTACATTTATAGTTTTTTTCTGAATGTATGAATATATGCTAAAAAAAAATAATACATAATACATCCACCATTTGATTGATGTCATATTTTCCTTTATTAAGCAATTACATAACATTAGTGTATAGACCCCTCTGATAAATAATTAAAACTACTGCAAAAAAGCCTGATAGAGTCAAAGCATTATTTGTTTTATTTTCTACAGGTTGTGCGTAAAGGCAATATTTATTTATGTACATTCATATAGATTTTTTTATGTATAGAACTACATACAGTGCTTGTTTTTTTATATCACATCTAGATTCTAGATTGAAGATCAGATCATTTAAAATCAAAGAAAATGTTTAAAAGTAACAGGGCGCGAACAGCACCGGGTGGACGCGCTGCTGCAGTGCACGCGCGGGGTAATAATACAGGCGCGCGCGCTGTCCGCTCGTGACGTGGTGCTGAAATGACGTCACAGATGGAAGAACTGTAGGCACAAAAAACTCGGCAGTGCGCATGTCCTGAACTTCCCGCTTCAGCTTCATCCGTCTGTTCTGGAACCATGTTTTCACCTAAAAATAAAACATATTAACATAAATATCAAATTCGAAAATGTAGCATTCAATTCTCAAAAAGCTCATTTAAAAACAAACAGGAGGAGTAGAACCAAAGTGCAATACACATTCAATCACAATACTCAAATAACATACAATAAACAATAAACATGTAGGCCTATATATGTCATAATTATGACTTATATGAAATAGTATGACATAATTATGAACTATGACTTCGATGAGAACATCAAAATTATGACATACCAAGTCATAACCATGTCAAATTATGTCTTTTTTGTTTAATATGACTTTAAAGGTCATGTTTTTAGCCTTTCACCGTAATCATAATTTTGATTTAGTATGTCAATTTCAACTTTAAAAACTAAAAATATACACACACACATTTTTAAATAGTTGACTTATTCCAGTGTTACCTACATATATTATAGTGAGATGTGAAATATGCATTTTAATTGCAAAAAAAATGCTGTGCTGTTAATGCTTTATAAAATACAATTAATAAACTAAATAACGAATTCATATAAAAATGTATAGCCTAAACTGTGTTTTCAAAACCTGACATGAATCTGAAGCTTGTTCCGAAGTTTGAGGCCTACACCAGAACACACATCTAAACATTCAATACTAAAACATGTGCTGACTCAATAGTTCTGGAGTGCATGACACAAATGCATTTTTAAACTGCAGTGTTCATGCACAACATGTCACTTCTCTCATGCATACCTGTGTTTCAGACAGATGCAGCTTCTCTGCTATCTTGCGTCTCTGAGTCGCTCCGAGATATTTGTGTTTGCTGAAGCTTTTCTCCAGGCGCGCGACCTGCTCGGAGGTGAACTTGGTTCTGGCGCGGCGGCGCGCACCGGATTCTCCTTCACTGTCATCAGCGACATCATCACTCTCAGAGGCAGATGTGTACCCACAACTATCTGATGTGATGGGAACAACAAGTTAGATGCATTTCAAAATGGATAGCACGGTCACAATAAATGCGTCTCTTTAGCACGCATTGTGTATATCGTGCAATATATACGCGTGTGTATTACAGGCAATAAAGTGCGTATCATATGCACGTAAAAACTCATTTTTGCGAATAAATTGCAAGATAAACACAATGCGTGCTATAGAGACGCATGAGAGAGAGAAAGTCATACTTACTTATAGGGGACGTCGGGGCCTTGTTCTCTACTTCTCCAGTCAGATGCAGTGTGTCTGAAGATGCATCACATGGTTTATGCGTATTATCAAAATGTTGAGCATGGAAACTCTGTGACAACCACTCCACGGAGAAGTTCTTGGACATGATGTTTCCTCCTAAACACAACTCGATCAGCTGAAGTTCCTCTCAGACTTTATGCAGGAGGCGCGCGCTCATTTGCATGAGTAAAGAGACTCTTGGCGGAATTATAACTCTGTAATTGAAGCTAATATATGTTGCAATGGGCTTGTTCACACGTTCAGAGCACTTGTGATATCCAGGCGCCAGTGTGTCTGAGCACCTCAAGTACCTGAGAAGATCTGATGAATAATCAACGCATTGATACAATCAATGGTCATCCACTCAAGACAAGACATAATCCATCGACAGATAATGTGAAGATGAAAGAGTGTCGTGGCTTTTGGGTGGATCATTGTTTTACTTACAGTCGGATTAAGTCTTGATCCCCATTTTAGTTAAATCTGTCCAATCTATACAAATTCAGATCGACCGGCAATATGCATGTATATTGCATTAAATCATTAAATGCGTTTTCATCATGGGTGTGGAATATTGGGCTTTTGCAGAAGAATACAGTCTCTTATCTAAACCTGAGGGTGTTTCTCCTGCTGTCTCCTGTCAGTAAAGACTGTATGGATCTGAGTGAGAGGAAAACAGAAACGCGTTTGATGTCTAAAGGCAAGAATTCAAACGCGTCTCTGGAGCCTCTTGCACTATAAAACAATCAGTTTCATGCGCTTTAAGAATATAAATGGATAAAACCAATGAAATATAGGCTAATGCATACAAACAGGTTTCATTTAATTAAACATACTGTCTAGTGTTGCAATGCACTGAAAAAATGATTAAGGATTTACTTTATTTGCAAGTAAATTGCACAAATAATTACAAAGAAATGGCAAGTTACACTTAAGAATTAAGTACTCTTTACCTGTAAAACGCTTTTGAATAATACTTGCAACTAAATAAAAAATAATCTTTGCAGTGTATGTAGGCCTACTGATGACTTCATTCATCAATAAACCATCTGAAGAACCTATATGCAACTTCAAAAAAAGAGAGAAAAAGGGATCAAAATGTTGGGTTGTATAAAAAAAATACTATATTGTTGTGAGATATGCCTTAATGATGGTATGAAATTTTGACTTAGTCACGTGTTATGACCTGTATTATTGATCTTGCAAAAGGATCACAAGTTATTAACGTCGATTGGCCTTCATTAACCAGTTTGTTTTAATGTTATCATGAGGCTGTTATAAGAGGGCGAACAATAAATACTGACACGGAACAAAACGGCTAAGGTGAACTTAAACATGCACTTTCACATTTTCAAAAAAACCCATTATGTATGATTTATAAGCTGTTTTCCTTACGGGGACCAAAAACGAGCACGAGATCAAAATTTGCTTGTGTTACTTAGATGGACATTTGGTCCCAATAAAGTGGGGAATACCAGGACCACACAAACACTCCCGTGCGCACGCACACACACACACACACACTAGCGCGCGCCTCTATATCACGCATTTATCGTGCAATATGATACGCACATTAGTGGTGTGTGGGGTACGTGGTATTAGACACAATAAAGTGCGTATCATATGCACCTGAAAACTGCGTGTCAAATGCACGTAAAAAACTCATTTCAGCGTATAAATTACACGATAAACACAATGGGTGCTATAGAGACGCATTTCCTGAGATCAGGCTGACACACACACACAACCCAGACATGATGGAGCCAGTCTGTCGGGATTATGAGGAGACTCATCAATGGGTGACTTAATTAGGACTAATTGTCGAGCATGATCTGCTCGTTAGGTCTCGTTTGAAGTGTCGTGGAAACAAACACACACACACACACACTGGGTGACGTGCATATGAAAGCACAGCGGGTCCTGAGGATCAAGACCCTGGCCTGGTTTCTTTAGGGTATCTTTGGCGCCTACGTTTGATGTAAATAAATCTCACTCATATTATTGTAGATCCTCCTTAATATCCTTTTTAATGTCTTGCTGTACATCATAGATGTTTATATCCAAATAACAATATGCATGCTTATTTTTTCTCTAAATATGCTGTTAAAGCGTTTAGAGAAAACATGATGCCATTTGTGCACGTCTAAATGCTTCAAGCCTGGGCTAATGCAGCACATTTAGAGAAAAAAGAAGCATGCTTATTGTTATTTAGATATACACGTCTCGATGTACATTAGGTGTCTGTGTAGGGTTTTTAGCAAGACAATAAAAAGCTCTAAATGGCGTGAAACCATCCTGTAATGCTTTTTCATGCATGTGAAACGTACACCTTACACTCTTAGAAAAAAAGGTACAAAATCTGTCACTGAGACAGTACCTTTCAAAAGGTTCTATTATGTTTCATTTAGGCACTAATATGTAGGCTACACTATTGGTACTAATATGTATCTTTGAGATACTAGTATGCACACTTTAGGTACACACATGTACCATTGGAAAGGGTGACACCCCAGTGACAGCTTTTACCTTTTATCTGAGTGTATAGTCACTAATATCATGAAATCTACTGCTTTCGGTTTTTAATTTGTACTGTTTAAAAAGAGAATATTTTTCTTTCTATTTGAGGTCTAAACAAAACATCTCATACATTGACATTTTTTAATGTTTTATGCATGAGATATGGCCACACTTATGAGCCTTAAAAACTTGGTTGTGATGAGCAAGATGATCACTAAATTACTTTAACTCATGTGGAATGATTCAAGAAAACTCTTAAGTCACTCAGTTCGGTGAGATTTTTCAGATATAATCACTTCTATCAAATGTGAACTTTAAGCTTGTAAAACACGAACAAATCACCAGGTAAACTTGTGCATAAAACATACTTTATTTCTGATCATAAATAAACTCTTCTTTTTAGTTAAACCAATTTTTTTTTTTTTTTTTTTTTTTTTTTTACAAACTGTACAGATATTGCACACAGGATATGATATAAGTGTTTTAAAGGAAAGAGTCTTCAGTAGTAATGTTGCCTTGGCATCATGAGGGGATGATGATGATGAAGGTGTGGCATCACGTGCTGCTGATGCATCAAAGGCCCGTGAGGAGGAAACGGAAGTCGCTGTCTGTCGTAGCAGTGGTACTGAAGCGCGTGCACGTGCGGCAGAACCACGGGAGGCAGCAGAAAGTCCGCGCGCATCTCCTGGACCTCGCGCTTCAGCTTCATCCTGCGGTTCTGGAACCAGGTTCGGACCTGAAGAACAAAAGCACAAGCGCATTTAAAAATATGTTCTATTGTTAATGTTCACATCATGCATTTGGAGAGATTGCATGTAAATAAAGTAATAAAGTTAGATGCGCGCGCGCGCGTCTTACCTGTGTTTCTGACAGATTGAGCTTCAGCGCGGTTTTCACTCTCTCTCCCGCATCCAGATATTTGTGCTTGTTGAAGATTTTCTCAAGTTTGTCGATCTGCTCCGGTGTGAATTTGGTTCTGATTCTGCGCGTCGCACCGTCGTTTCCATCATCGACGGACGCGCATTCAGACGCGGCCGCTTCACTCTCATAACCAGACGAATAACCACTGTTTTCTGAAACTGAATGAAACATAGCAATACATCGTCATTTATATACTATTAATAGAATCACATGCATGGATTGAATGCATTAAATGAGTCGAATGCACATTACTTATAGAGTACTTACAGCTTGGAGATGAGCAGTTTCTTGGTGCAACCGGAGTTATGGTCTCTTTTGAGGATTCTGGTTTCTGCTCAGCTTTTGCAACTTTTGGTTTTGGTTGCAGATAAACCTTGTCATATGATGTTGGAGGTCTGGGTTGAACCACACACGGCACATGAGGCCTGTGCGTCCGTTTCTCCGGCTCCAGTACCGCTCGAGGTGTCGAATCATGAAAGCTTTGAGCGAGCCAGGCCACAGAAAACATCTTCACCATGACTGCTGTGTGTCTTTTCTCCGAGAGCAGAGGAAGTGAATCTATCCGAGTAAATCCAAGAGTGTTTCCAGGCCTCCAGAAGCGCCATCCATTTATATGGCGAGTCCCGGCATCACATTAACATATGCATGCAGGAGTTAACGCCTGATCGATTCTCAATCATTAGGCCTAATGGCTCGTTATTGAAGTCTTTACAT
Source organism: Siphateles boraxobius (assembly GCF_051911475.1). Taxonomy (NCBI): domain Eukaryota; kingdom Metazoa; phylum Chordata; class Actinopteri; order Cypriniformes; family Leuciscidae; genus Siphateles; species Siphateles boraxobius. The sequence continues at coordinate 117,395 of NW_027509201.1, read as the reverse complement.
ATCCTGTGATTGTGTGAAAGCCTGGCGCCAGCTTGTCTGTGAGAACCTCTGGCTCATCCAGATGTCTGCATCCTCTTCAAACACACATGGAGTGGCAGAACAACTGGATGCAGAGAGGGAAACTGCAGCAGAATAATGCAGGAAACTCACAGATCAAAGGAGAGAAACGTGAAGAACAAGCTGAAACGGATTTAAAATGTTTTATACCAATTTTCATCATATACCCAATACGTATATATACGTATATGTACATGCATACATGACTGGTCAAAAGTTTGGAAACATTACTATTTTTAAAGTGTTTGAAAAAGTCTCCTATGTTCATCAAAGCTGCATTTATTTGATCAAAATACAGTAAAAATTGTGAAATAGTATTTAAATGTAAAATTGCTCTTTTCTATGTGAATATCTAGTAAAGTGTAATTTATTCCTGTGATCAAAGCTGAATTTTCAGCATCATTACTCCAGTCTTCAGTGTCACACGATCCTTCAGAAATCACTATAATATCATTTTATTTTTTATCAGTTATCAATATTGGAAACCGTTCAGCTGCTTCATATTTTTTTTATAACCTGTGATAATGTTTTTCAGGATTTGATGAGTAAAAAAGTTAAAAAGAACAGCATTTATTTAAAATAGAAATATTTTGTAACATTAAACGCTATTGTTCAAAAGTTGAAATTCAGCAAGGGTGTTTTAAATTGATAAAAAGCTATAGTAAAGATTTATATTTCGATATATCTTTCTATTTAAGATTTATACAACATTTTTATTTTGAATAAATGTTGTCCTTTTTAACTTTTTATTTATCAATGAATCCTGAAAAAAAGTATCACAGGTTCCAAATAGCATATGTGTGTGTGTGTGCGTGTGTGTGTGTGTGTAAAAAATAAGGACAATAAAAATGCTGTTTATTTTCAACACTTTTTTTATTTTATATCTGCTCCTACATTCTTGCATTTGACGAAATATGCTTATGTATCAGCCTCTAAATAACATTTTAGGGTTTGTATGATATCTGTAGTTAATGAGACATCAGTGCATGTACTTGTTGCTTCGTCATTTTTTTTTAATTACTCATATATTGAATAAAAAAAACACTAAATGTGTAGTTTCTCTTCGTACAGTAAATGTATTGTGTGATGTGTCTCTGAGGGGCTCAAATGGCCGCATTAACACACGCTGGTGTCCCGCAGAGTCTCTGGCGCCGCGCCGCAAACATCCCGGATCAAAGGCGTTACAGTAGCGACACAATTAACTGTGATTGACCAGCAGTTCAAATGCAAATTCACACCCGGACAAGCTTACGACCGACCAACTCAGGACAGTGAAAACTGAAAATATCTGCTGGCACCAACCTAAAACCGTGCAACAGTTTACTTGCATTTGATTTAGGCCTATTTATTTTAGAATGGACTCAATTTGAATTATGTTTTAACTAGGTTTAACTATGTAAACCTTAATTTTACCACGCAATAAGGGAATCCGAAAATCAGTTGTTTTAATAGTCTTAAAAAATGTTTAATACTTGCATATGATGATTTAGCAATGCAATTATAATACAAATATAGCTTAGGAGCTGAATATAACAAAAGTCTTCATATAATTTGTTTACTTGACGTTTCATGATCAAACAAAACAGCACAGATCGTGATTCAATAATATTCGTGATAAATCCGGAGTAATGCCATGTGAAGCATGTTTGCAACAGTGGTCTGACTGCAGTTAATCAGGGATTTCTTCTTATCTGACTGTATTTGAATGAGAGAGGCTTTGAAAGGATCGTTTAGCTGGACAATGACGATAACGGCATGTTGACTGTGTCCTTTATCACTGATCTATAGTGCAGGAGCTCGAGCTCTTTGACTCGCAATTAAAGCCTTTATCTCAAGCGCTTTGATCCGTTACAGAACAATGAGGATCGGCCGCGCGCCGCGCGCCACTGCGCCTCCGGGGGCGCGCGTCTCCTCGCCTGCGCGTGAAACCCCGAAACAAACCGCGGAGCTCAAACTCTTATTATTTAATTATAAAATATCACGGATTCAAGAAAAGAGTTGATCTGTGAATCTCGTTGAATGGCCAGACAGAAAACAGATCAGCGGATCACATCGATGATTTTAAAGAAAACTTTTTTAAAGCAAAAAACAAAACAAATAAAAAACCCTCGAACAGTGTTACTGAATAAAATATGAAGGATTATGAATGATGATGCTTTTTGTATTAACAAGACGTTCATGTCCAGTAACTGATGTCAATTGAGAGCTATTTTGTTTAGTTCAGTTTTTCTTTTGTGCAGTTTTGAGCGATTTTCATCAGATTTCAATGGCTAAACTAAACTAAAAAATAGATTTTTAGTTGTCAAAGCTTAAAGAATATATGACAGGTCAAAGGTCA
>NW_027509201.1:97500-105000 GCF_051911475.1 Siphateles boraxobius | reverse complement strand
ATATGGCCCCGACATCTTGCGCAGATTTGAGACCTGATTCTGCGCAGTAGTGAGTGTGTGTGGGGTCGCGATAACAAGGTCCCGCCATTATATCAGTGTGAAATAAACAGATTCGGACACGTAGAAATCAAAGTTTAAGCTCCAATCTCACGAAAATCCCCAAAAAGTCTGTTGGTGCCTCAGTGATTTCTTTTAGAGAAGCTGTCAATCACAGCCGTCAATCATGATATCACATTCCCGTTTTTATAGCATCAAATAACTAAGACCAAGCGTGTTTTGAAAAATTAACACTCAAATTTACACCACCGTTATAAAAACTAGCTAAATTGACAGGAAACATAATTAGAAAAAATGTATCTGAATTGTAATTTGATTGTTTTGTTTCCATCGCGTCCCATTAGACTACATGGAGAGGCGGGGTTTATGACTTATACTGGAACCAGCTGCACTTTTCAGCACTTGTGCGGCACGCTTGGTTGGGACTAGGGTTGCCAACATCCCTTATATTGGACCTAATTTTTTTGTCCCATACGGGACCTCCCTTGTCCTGTTTATTGACTGCTATGCTGATCTAACCACTGACTGATAAAACAGCAACACGACACTAGAGAATGATCACGACACCGGTCATCATCCAATCACAGCCTACGCTCACGCACATCAGACCATACCAATAACAAACTCTAAATTGAGAATTAATTATTCTTTTTGGACAAATCATTGTTTGATTTGTGAACAGAATCCTCTGCCGTCGCTCCCGGTTTGATCCGGACTCGCGCTAACGGCCAATCCCTTTCACTGCCCGGCCGGGTTTTGATTTCGGCAAATCAGTTTTGGTGAATTCAAACAACGTGATCATTGTTCATGAGTCCCACATCCAGCCACGCAAGAAAACATGAAATCTTCCTGAGGGAATAATACGCTGATGTGATTTGCTGCTCAAGAAACATTTCTGATTATTATTAATGTTTAAAAAAAAGTCAGGATTCTTTGATGAATAGAAGGTTCAAAGGAGATTTATGTGAAATAAAAAAGCTTTTGTAACATTATAAATGTCTTTACTGTCACTTTTGATAACTTTAATGCGTCCTTGCTGAATAAAAGTAGGCTATTACTTTCTTTTATTTCTTTAAAATGTAATGTATAATGTTACAAAAGCTTTCTATTTCAGATAAATGCTATTATTTTGAACTATAGTTTGTGTGTAATGTGACTTTTTTTCTGTGACCTTAAAATTTGTTTTAGAATTAAATTGTACATAAATAGGTTAAGCAAAACAAATGTGTTTATGTCTGAGAACCTTTTAAACACATACAAACCTGAAATGACATACTGTGTGATACAGTACAAGTATTTTCCTGTAAAGTCAAGTCAAGTCTTCCTCATTTATATAGCGCTTTTAACAATGTAGATTGTTTCAAAGCAGCTTTACAGAGATAAACATATAATTTAAGGTAACAGAGATTGGTTTGGTTTTATAGTGGCTCTTGAAAAATGTTTTTTCCAGCTAAAGTTAGTTTTGATTGATTCACTTCCGTCTAAATGATCATTTGTTATTAAATTAGGGGCCGCTAAGACGACACCGTTCTCTCTTAGAACTACGATTGTCTCGTATTTTTCTTTTGTGAAGTTTGCAACCCTCGTTGGGACACGAGTGTCTGCTAGATGCATCAGTGTGAATGTAAGTGTGCAGGGACGAGACCTCAGTTTGGGCCACTTGTAGGATCCGCTGGTGACGGTGAACGCGCCGATCTCCAGTTGCTGAACGTGCAGAGCGAAGATATGCGCGTCTGGGAGAGTCGGGCGCCCTCCATGCTTCAATCCCTCCATCAGACACAGATTATCACTCTTCAGAAACACCTGAAACAACAGCACACTTTCAGGATCTATGGGACTCGAAAGAGTACAGCATGGTGCTCTGCTCGCAACACCAAGGTCATGGTTCGGATCCCAGGGAATACATAAACTGATCAAAATGAAACCCTTCAATGCAATGCAATGCCTCTGACAAATGCATTCATTTATTCAAAGCAACACTGAAAATAAAATCCACATAAATAATGACTTCAGTACACCTCTAATGATCAGTAAAATAATGACTTCAGTACACCTCTAATGATCAGTACGTCTGCAGATTCTGTTTTAAAATTAATTTAGCTGATATTAAGCGGGACATAAAGTAAAACATGTTTAGGTGGTGGAACTGTCTGGATATTATTTGGGGTTAAATAGTTTAGCAATCTTGAAAAAACAAATAGCTATGAAGCAGTTTTGTTACTATTAATATTATATGTAATTAATAATAACAATATAATATTATTAGCAATTAAGAGTTAAATCATGAGTTTGTTTAAAATAAAAATAAATTATCAAAATAATTAAAACAAATAGTGGTGAAGCAGGGTTGTCATTATTAATATTATATGTCATAATAATAAATAATAATATTTATTATAATAGTATTTTTATATTTAATAATTATAATGATTTAAAATATATATATATCTAATAGTAATAATAGTAACAATTAAGAATTTGTCTAAAATAATTACAAGTTATTAAAACAGATAAAACAAATAGTGGTGAAGCAGTTTTGTTATATTATCATTATTAAATTTATAGATATATAAATTTATATATATAAATTTAATATAATAAGTACATAGTGCATCGTGTGTGTGTGTGTGTGTGTGTCGAGGTCAGTGTGTAAGTAAGATCAGCTCTTCTGTATGCGAGTGTTTTATCTGTATTATATGCTTTACATAAAGTATGTATTTTGTTTTTTTGTTTATTTTTTCAGTACAGCACTTTGGTCCACTTGGGTTGTTTTAAAGTGCTTTATGAATAAAGTTTGATCAGAGCGTCTCACCTGCACAGCCCGGAGCTCCTCCAGAACCTCACACACTTTCACCGAGAGCTGCTTCCACGCCTGCCGTTCAACACACACACACACACACACACACACACACACACACACACACACACACACACACACACACACACACACACACACACGCACACACACACACACACACACACACACACACACACACACACACACACACACACACACACACACACACACACACACACACACACACTGCTGTAAAACTAATTAAGATGGGAATAAGCATGCTTATAAAAACCCATTTATCATGCAATTTCATTTCACGCCAAATATGATGAATACTGCTTTGTTTCTGCAAAAAATGCCGAATGCACGTCGATTATAACCCTTTCATGCTCGTAAATAGGCTGAAAAATAGAGTTAGTGTTTAATCAGTTTAAAGGCACATGCAATTAACATTTCAGCTGCTGGAGCTGCCAGATAAGATAAAGCAAAAATAGCAAATACAGTCGAGCTTATGAGGTTATGACTCTCTCAATGCAGGATAATTTATCACTTAGAGAGAACGATTCAGAAAAAGGGATTACGTGCGGATTCGTTTCTTACCGGTAATTGCCTTACAATCACATTCTCCAGTCCTGACAGAATCTGCATGGCGGTGGCAAAGTTTCTTGTCTCGTAGCAGTACTTGCCAACAGCAAGAAACCGAGTAAGTAAAGCTGCTTGTGCCTGAAAATAAAATACATTTATGTAAACACACCTGACTTTATGAAAGTTTTCATTTATGTGCATATTAGAGAATTATGGATATAAATGTCCATATTGTCATGAAAACAGTGTTACGGTGCAAAAAAACAATATTTATGCATGATCTGATTTCCCCAGACATGTTCTTGCAATGGATAAAATCTAATATACTCATAATAACCTTGCTTCAAAACTATTCTGTAACACAGTTTAACTCATAAACATTTCCATGATTTGAAAATGCTCAATAAAATCTGAGGAATCACCTTGACCGAGTCACAGATGACCAGTTCGGCAGAAACCCAGTTGCTGACACAGTGTGTGTGTGTGATGAGTGTGTGAAGCGGCTCTTCGGGCCCCGACACTTCTCTCAGGAACAGACTGTTGCCCTCTAGAGACACACACCTGAACAACACACACACACACACACACAGACACACACACACACACACACACACACACACACACACACACACAGCAGGACTTCTACAGTCACGCACATTCACGAAGTACTAGCACACATACTCAACATATATCTGTGAAGTTGCACACAGTGTATTAAATGAATTAGAAAAATGTTTTTAGACTTTAAATAGCAGATACACTGTGTTAACGTTTTCAAGGATCTGAGTTTCAAAAGTGCATCAGTGGAAACTCACCTGGAAATGTGTGTGGAGTTTTCTGCAACACCACGAGCTCTTGAGTTCAGAAAGTGAACTGGATGACAGTCCTGAAATATTTCCTATGTGAGACGTGAATATGAATGCGGAATCAAAACCGTTATTTGACATGTGAGAGGGGATTCTGTCCTTGAACAAACTCAAGAATCAAAATATGCATGAAAATAAGACAATGATCATGTGTCTCCACCTAGAGGTGGATCCGTGAATCACAGTGTGAGAATAGAGCACAAAAAACAAGGCAAAAACAGGGTCATCTTTTTAAAAAACAACAACAAAAAACAAATGATGATGAAAATTAAAACACTTATGACATTAATTATATTTTGAATATTCATATATTTTGAATTACACTACTGATAAATCAGCTGTTTTCTATGTGAATATATAGTAAAGTGTAATTTATTCCTGTGAATTTTCAGCATCATTACTCCAGTCTTCAGTGTCACATGATCCTTCAGAAATCACTATAATATGATGATTTGATACTCAATTGTTATTGATGCTTAATTACTTATTGATACAAATAAGAACCATTATCAATTACTTAAGTTAAAGATTACTCAATATATTTGTGGAAACCGTGATCCATTTTGTTCAGTATTCTTAATATGAAGTACAAAAGGAAAGCATTTATATTTTAAGTTTTTTTTGTAATTATAAATGTCTTTGCTGTCACTTTTGATCAATTTAATGCATCCTTGATTAATACAACTACTAATTTATTATATTTTTAGATATTACTTGCCCCAAACGAAGCAAAACAATATGAATCAGCACAACTGTTCTTTCAACAGTTGATTTCTGAAGGATCATGTGACACTGAAGACTGGAGTAATGATGCTGAAAATTCAGCTTTGATCACAGGAATAAATGACACTTTACTATATATTCACAGAAGATCCTGAGCAGAAGTATATTAGAGTGTTAGTTTTCACCTGCTCCAGTAATGTGAGCTGCTGAGCGATGTGTGTCGGTGTGTGTTGTGTCTGACTGAAGGCCAGTCTCTCCTCTGATCTCACACTGATGTTGGACATCGGTCTCATTAGAGACGCGTAACAGGGCCGAGGAAGAGCCGCAGCGATGGAGAAACCTTTCTCTTTACACACACCTGTCTGAGGCTCCACCACACGAGACACACGCCACTGGAAACCCTGCAAACATCATCATCAGCATCATCCTCATCCTCATCATCCACATCATCCTCATCCTCATCATTCTCATCATCATCATCATCATTCTCATCATCATCATCATCATTCTCATCATCCTCATCCTCATCATCCTCATCATCATCATCCACATCATCATCATCCTCATCATCCACATCATCCTCATCCTCATCATTCTCATCATCATCATCAGCATCATCCTCATCCTCATCATCCACATCATCCTCATCCTCATCATTCTCATCATCATCATCATCATCATCATTCTCATCATCATCCTCATCATCCACATCATCCTCATCCTCATCGTCATCCTCATCTTCATCATCCTCATCATCATCATCCAAATCATCATCATCAGCATCATCATCATCCTCATCCTCATCCTCATCTTCATCATCCTCATCATCATCATCCAAATCCTCATCATCAGCATCATCATCATCATCAGATCAACAACACCAGACATGTGCAGTCAGACCATCAATGGATGCTGTGGACAGATAAACAAGTGTTCGATTTTTTGGTTACACTTTATTTTAAGGCATCTCTGTTGCAGTGTAATTATATATTGAAGTACTGAGTAATATCGAGCAACTACATATGCTTACTATAGGGTTAGGGTTAGGGTTAGGTTGAGGGTTAGTTGCATGTAATTATGCATAATTTATGTTGTAATTTACTATGGCAAGTACATGTAACATGTAACGAGGACACTGTAAAATAAAGTGTTGCCGATGTTTTCTTAAGGCAAGACAATACAGACAAAAACACAGTCTTCTTTCAGAGTAGTGGAAAAAAACATCAAAAATAAACATTTAAGTGTTTATTTTATTACATTTTTTTTAATCTATTTTGCATCTTTAGATTTCCGTTACAATACAAAAACTGAAAAAATATTAGTAGCAGTTTAATTTACAGTGTCTTTGTTACATATGCTGCATCTAATTATCATAGTAATAACAGTACATTATGCATAATTACATGCAACTAACCCTAACCCTATAATAATTACATGTAGTTAATTATTATTGCTCAGTACTTGAATATATAATTACACTGTAACACAGATGCCTTAAAATAAAGTGCCTTAAAATAAAGTACGTTAACTTACGTGTACTTACCGTATACTTACCTAAGAAAGTACTGGGTAACATGGGGTTACGGTTAGGTTTAGTAGTAAGTTCAGGGTTAGTACCTAGTTATTACCCAGTTATGGTAATTACTATAATAGGTACATAGTATGTACATGGGGAACAGGACTGTGAAATGAAGCGTTACCAATAATTTTTACTCATAAATCCTACTAAATTACAAAAAAAATGGCAAATAAGACTTTGGAATAAATTTTAATTTTGAAGTGTACAGATTGAAATAGCATTTTCTTGTAAAATATAGTCCTATAATAAAATCAATGTTTTATTTACAACTGAAATCAGCAGCTTTTTTTTTTTTACAGTTTTATTTCTATGTATATTCTGAAGGTTTGTTCATATATAATTCACTTGATTTATATAACATTTATTCCAAAGAATGGTGAAAATTATTTTTTGTTGCTGTTGTTGACAGTATTTAGACTTTTTTTTTGTAATGTATGCAAATTAGTGCATATTTAATGACATAATTACTAATTTACATTGAAACATAACATTTCAGCAAACTTGTAATACAAAACAATTTAGCAGTTGTTAATGTCAGTAATCACCTGTGGAAGTATTGTGATATCTATTAGTTAGGTTGGTTACACTTTATTTTAAGGCATCTGTGTTACAGTGTAATCATATATTGAAGTACTGAGTAATAATAATTAACTAAATGTACTTACTATAGGGTTAGGGGAGGATTAGGATTAGGTTTAGGGTTAGTTGCATGTAATTATGCATAATTTACTGTTATTTCTATGATAAGTAGATGCAACATATGATTACAACAACGAACGAACGAGCAAACAATTATGAAAATCAAAAAACTGACGACATTCATATATCTTGAATTACACTAATGGAAAATTTTTTGGAAAAATTAATTTTTTTTACTGAATAAAAGCCTTTTC
>NW_027509201.1:92500-95000 GCF_051911475.1 Siphateles boraxobius | reverse complement strand
TCTATCTATCTATCTGTCGTCTGTCTATCTATCTATCGTCTATCTATCTATCTATCGTCTATCTATCTATCTATCGTCTGTCTATCTATCTATTGTCTATCTATCTATCATTCTATCTATCTATCTATCTATCTATCTATCTATCTATCTATCTATCTATCTATCTATCGTCTATCTATCTATCTATCTATCTATCTATCTATCTATCTATCTATCTATCGTCTGTCTATCTATCTATCATTCTATCTATCTATCTATCTATCTATCGTCTGTCTATCTATCTATCATTCTATCTATCTATCTATCTATCGTCTGTCTATCTATCTATTGTCTATCTATCTATCCTTCTATCTATCTATCATCTATCTGTCAAACTATATTTTTAGGTTATCATCCAAGTTTTCCTTGACCAGTAAACCCTTTTAGTTTATTCTGTCACAGTGGTCATATTTATTTCACTCATACCCCAGTGTGCTGTTAAATTTGTCCATCAGAAACTGCAGAAGCTCCTCGGGGGTGCAGAAGTAGCGATACGTGTAGAAAAACTGCTGAATAAATCCCTCAGAGTGAGCGTTCCTGTCAACGACACGCGTGATGAGGGTAAGAGCACGAGCAGACTCATACGTGAACCAAAACCAGTCACTCATACGTGACCCAAAACCAGTCACTCATACGTGACCGAAAACCAGTCTCTCATACGTGACCCTAAACCAGTCTCTCATTCGTGACCCAAAACCAGTCACTCATTCGTGACCCTGGACCAAACCAGTCACGAGTCACACGGGTATATTTGTGGCAATAGCCAACAATACATTGCATGGGTCAAAATTATAGATTTTTCTTTTATGCCAAAAATCATTAGGATATTAAGTAAAGATCATGTTGCATGAAGATATTTTGTAAATTTCCTACCGTAAATATAGCAAAAATTTATTTTTGTGAGTGGATGCAGCAAAAACGAGAACATAAATGGAAAACTTTAAAGATGATTTTCTCAATATTTAGATTTTTTTCCACCCTCAGATTCCAGATTTTCAAATAGTTGTATCTCAACCAAATATTGTCCTATCATAACAAACCATACATCAATGAAGAGCTTTTTAGCTTTTTTATTCAGCTTTCAGATGATGTATAAATCTCAATTTCAAAAAATTGATCCTTGAGACTGGTTTTGTGGTCCACAGTCACAATATATATAAAGACTATATAGGCAAACATTCATTACCTAGCGTACAGGTAAGCCATCAGCCCTCGTGGCGTTGCGGTCACTAGCGGGCAGTCGTTCGCCCTGAACCGCTCACACATGAACAGCATCAGCGCTGGATCCTCTGAGTCCTGCAGATCTAGAGGTGCAGTGCCACTCATGGCCAGAGAGGGCAACAGAGAGAGCGCCAAACCACACTGATCCACGCTTAACACCTGATAGAAAGAAACATCTCCATTCGTCTGTGTTAAATAAGAGGCGATCTATCGCTGGAATGTGTTGTTCTTTAAATCAAGGCGAGTGCTCGTTGCCGCTGTTATCGGTTCTCTTGAACATGCTTCAATCTATCGTTTAACGCCGTAGCGGAGACTCTCTGGCTGGCACTATGTCTCAAACCATAGTGGACGTTAGTGCACTCATTCAATCCCACAATACACCACAATAACGAGTGTACAACCGATGTATGCTCAACGGCTAGAGAATACCGATAATGCACTGTGAGAGTTGTGCGTTGAATGAATTCCCGCGTCTGACCAGAAGATGGCGCTGAATCATCATCCATCCATTTTCCAAACCGCTGGTCCAATGTGGCTACAGCGTAATATCATACAGGAATAAATTCCTTTTTAATTGATAATTAGATTGTTTAATTACGGTTTATGTATGTTAGTTTCCATGACAGAGTTCAAGATAAATCTTTTAATTAATACGGATCCTGCTGCAACGTTTTAAATGATTAATAAGCAGCAAAAACTATGCAAAAGCCGCAGCGTTTCCGGCGCACTCAGTGTCCCAATTCACTCACTCGTTTTCATTCACTCCTTCAGTGAACTAGGCCACATTTACACATAGCCGGGTATTTAGAGAAACGAATAAAGTCTCATAATACACATAATAAAATATGTCTACTCACAGTCCTACCTGAATTAATCCGCACCTCTAAATAGGTTTACTAGCACTAAAACTATAACTGGTCATCACATCAGTACAACAGCCTTGTTAAAAGAAAGTTTACTGCACACAACGGCTGCCACATATTTAATTTATTTATTTACTCAAGCGCCCAAGGGCATAATCAGGTTCATTTGAACAACAGGCTTATTTCCATAGCAATGGAGTATGAAACCTATACAGTAATAAGAACACTGGGATATAGTCAACATTTCAAAACCTTTGGCGATTTTAGGGGATTATTAATCTTCAGAGTTTTACAAGTCCTCAAAAATTAGGCTTGAGTTTGTCCACTTAACAACACATCCGCAAAACATTTCAGAAATGGGAGATCAAGAAACTAAC
>NW_027509201.1:87500-90000 GCF_051911475.1 Siphateles boraxobius | reverse complement strand
TATAGGTATAGATATAAATCGGATATGTGCCAATGCGACTGTCATGTAAACAGGCAGATCAGATTTTCTGAGGCATTAGGCTTGAAGTCTCCGGGTTTAATGACGAGAGAAACCCCGACGCGCGTCTGCAAAGGTACCGTTACGGATAGTGTCGTCGTAGGAGAGGAGTGTGTGTGGACACACCTTGACACAACATATCAAAGGTTGGCTTGCTCATCCTAAAATTTCGGACCAACTGTGTTCTCATTAAAGCCCGCCACGATCTCATGAATGTGCGTAGCTATAGCACGATTTTTATTTCATGTGCCATTTACGCCAAAAAAATTTTTTGAGTTTATTTGATAAGAAGTTTTCGCGTGCATATATAAATGAATGAGGATTTATATAGAACTTTCAATAATCAATGGTAATTTCAATAATATGCACCTCATGGCGTGTAATACGCACGGACTCCACACCCCTAATCCTACCCAAGGGGTTTTCAGTGCGTATCATGCACGCAAAAACTATTTTTGGCATATAAATGGCGCGAGAAATAAAACTAGTGGTAGGCTATAGATGCGCACTTTCATGAGATCGTGTTGTACGTTCCCACCAGTCAAAAAAATCGGATATTGGCAACAAACCACGCCCCCAAACACGATGAGCCAATCATAGTGCGCATAGCTACCCCAATACACTCAGACATTCTCTGCTTCCACGTCCATTGATGCATTGCAGTTAGTCAGTTTTCATTCGTTTTTATATGTTTTTTCTTGTCATTTTAAGTTTAAAATGGTCAAACGGTGTGGATGGAGCACATGCAACTCCGACACTAGGTATCCCGAGAGGCTGGGCGACGGTGTGTATTTTTACCCTTTCCCAATTAAGCCACATCTCAACCAAGATAAGTGTCTGGATTAAGTTATGCGGTAGACCACAACACCAACTAAACGTGGATACATTAAACAAGGATGTCTACATCTGTTCTAAGGTAAGTCAACAACGTATTTGAACGTTATCTTTAACATCTCTAACGTAACGTTAGGCTAACATTAGAAAACGTTAACGTTAGCTTCTAGCTGCGTTGTACATCATGTCACTTAGCTTGATTAACGTATCTGTAAATAACCGAGATAACAAATGTTAGCAATGTTGTGCTGAATGATTCATGCAAATACTGTAGCACCACACTAATTGAGAGGTAACGTTACTCTTGGTAAAGATGGTAAAAATGCTTGTCCTGGAAACGTATGCAACTTAGACCTGTACATATTTAATTTGATCATGAACCATTAATTACATATTGAAGCACAGCATTGCAGACAACTTCCTACCAAAACAACTGGGGAACTGTTTTTTTTTTTTAGCAAAACATGTAGCCTTTTCACTCCTCTTCAACATGACTAAATATAGCGCCTGTCACCGAATGTTGACTGTCCGAGTGAGTGGAGGGGGCGTGGCTTAGCCATAGGTCAAGACCTGCAGTGTAAACGAGGCCGATAAACTGCATTGCTGCGTCCGGATATATAGTGGGCGAAAAATAGTACGTGAGCCGAGTGTGTCTTCATGTGAGATTCTGAAGTGTGCATCTGATGGACAGTTTAATATCCCATGAGGCCACGGGAGAGGATTTGTGAATGACAGTGAAGCGACGCAATTGATGCCGTATGTCACATGACAACATGGCAGATGTATTGCATCCAGATTACATTAATTCTACACATATTCATACTGTATAGAACATACTTTTTAACGGTCACGAAGTTAATTCCAAACCAAATTTAGTAGCTACAGTATGCAATTTCGAATGAGTTTATATCTTGCAAATTTTGACTTTTTTCCTTGGAATTATAAATTTACATTTGGCAATTCTGGTTTTTGTTTTGTTTTTTTGTTCACGGAATAAATTTAAAAAATGAAAAAGTAGGCTAATTGCAACTTTTTGATTTAACAAATTAGACTTTTTTCACCACGGAGTAAACAATTTAAAATGGTAGGCTAATTACGACTTTTTTTAATCATACAATTCTGTCTCACAAATCTCACAATATTTTTTAACATTCTTTTTTTTTGCACAATTTTTAGTAATTGCGACTTTGAATGGAATTAACATTGAACTGACTCAAAGTGAATAACGACACTATTGTCTTCAGTAGAGCTGCTAATAGCTGAATGGAACTCGTTTCATAATTAATAAACTTTACACAGTTATTGAGCTGAATCAACACTATTGTCTTCTGTAGAGTTGCTTTACAGCAGAATTGAATTCAGTTTGCATCTTTATCATTTTTATCACTGTGTAGCTGCTCAAATGTCATTACTACACACATTCATACAATATAGAACGTACTTTTTAACATCCGTGTTTCAAACCAAATGTAGTACCTACTATATAGTGTCCGATCTCAGACGCAGCTTATGACTCTGTGTGATTCGACCCAATGAAGATGATTGACAGTAAAACTACCATTCAAACGTTTGAGGTTGGTATGTTTTAGAAAGAAGTCTCTTCTGCTCA
>NW_027509201.1:60000-77500 GCF_051911475.1 Siphateles boraxobius | reverse complement strand
TAACAATAAAATTTACAATGAAAATGTAAAAATAATAACACAAAATAAAATTTAAAAATGAAAAAATAATCAAATAAAATAATACAAAAATAGTAAAATGCAAACAATATGCAAAAAAATATAAATAATTAAATAATTGAAACAATAAAAAAATTAATATATATATATATAAATACATAAATATATATAAATAAATAAATTGTAAAAAACAAACAAAAATGTAGAAATAAACTAAATCAAATTTTAAAACTTATCATTTTAATTAATGTACAAAAAAATACAAAAAACTGAACAAAATTAAATTTAAAAATAAAATAAAATGAACTAATGATAAAATAATAATAATAAATTGAAAAACATAATAATAATAATAATAATACTAATAATAAAATATATAAATAATAAAACAAAACAAAATGTAAAAAATAAAATAATTAAAAAATAAATAAATAAAGTAATAATAAAATTAAATTAATAAAACTAAATAAAACAAAATGCAAATAAAAAAATAAAACCAAATAATTATTTTAAATCTTTTTTTTAAAGAAGTAATAATAATACGGTAAAATAAGTCGAAAAGTTAAATTTTTATTAAAATTAATTAAAAGGATTTTCATATAAAATGGTTACCCATTGCCAGATCTCCGAGTCCGTTCTCCAGATAACCGTCAAACGTGACCTCTTCTCTGATCAGGTCACACACACGCTTCAGACACGAGCATCTCCTACACGAGCTGGAGAGAGTCCGTGTGTGATTCATACAGTGAGGAGCAGAAATATTCACAGCCCTTTCAGGACACACTGAGTTATCATCTCTATCGCAAACACTGACTCTTTCATTCCTGAGAGTGGCGTCTGGTTTTACAGAAGGTTTTGGTAGTGTCATGTTTAGTGGTTCTGCGCTGAAGTGATGCATGCCTGTGATTGGCTGAAGCACGGCGATCTGAACAGGAAGTAGAGTCAAAAATCCTGTCTGTGGGTCTTGCTGTAACAGGAAGTTGTTATAAATCCCATTGTCGCATGGTAGGGTGGGGTAGTTTGGCTGTTTGTCCGTTTCTTTATTGGTTATTTGGGTTATCACTGGAGGCGTTGAATTCACAAGAGTCTTACAACTGGATGATGATGAATAACCGGATACATGATCCGGCGTGGAGAAAACTCCCTCAATCCCGTCCTCCTCGGTGTCGCTCTCGTCCGGTTCTTCTGGCTCTAGCGGGATAGTTTCATCTGTGATGTCATCAAAAGAGACAATCCTTAAAAACAAACAAGAGCATTAGATCCTAGATCCGCAATTCCGAGTTTATAATTCAAAATTCTGACTTTATTTCTTGCAATTCAGACTTTATTTCTCGCAATTCTGACTTTACTTCTCACAATTTGGACTTTATTTCTCGCAATTCTGACTTTACTTCTCACAATTTGGACTTTATTTCTCGCAATTCTGACTTTACTTCTCACAATTTGGACCTTCGTTCTCGCAATTCTGACTTTATTTCACTCAATTCTGACTTTATTTCTCGTACTTCTGACTTTATTTTACGCAATTCTGACTTTATTTCTCACAATTCTGACTTTATTTCTCGCAATTCTGACTTTATTTCTCACAATTCTGACTTTATTTCTCGTACTTCTGACTTTATTTTACGCAATTCTGACTTTATTTCTCACAATTCTGACTTTATTTCTCGCAATTCTGACTTTATTTCTCGTACTTCTGACTTTATTTCTCGCAATTCTGACTTTATTTCTCGCAATTCTGACTTTATTTCTCGCAATTCTGACTTTATTTCTCACAATTCTGACTTTATTTCTCACAATTTTGACTTTATTTCTTACAATTCTGACTTTATTTCTGGCAATTCTGACTTTATTTCAAGCAATTCTGACTTTATTTCAAACAATTCTGACTTTATTTCAAGCAATTCTGACTATTTCTTACAAATCTGACTTTATTTCTCGCAATTCTGACTTTATTTCTCGTAATTCTGACTTTATTTCTCACAATTCTGACTTTATTTCTCACAATTCTGACTTTATTTCTCACAATTTAGACTTTATTTCTCACAATTCTGACTTAATTTCTCGTAATTCTGACTTTATTTCTCGTAATTCTGACTTTATTTCAAGCAATTCTGACTTTATCTCTCGCAATTCTGACTTTATTTCTCGCAATTCTGACTTTATTTCTCGCAATTCTGACTATTTCTCACAATTCTGACTTTATTTCTCACAATTCTGACTTAATTTCTCGTAATTCTGACTTTATTTCTCGTAATTCTGACTTTATTTCAAGCAATTCTGACTTTATCTCTCGCAATTCTGACTTTATTTCTCGCAATTCTGACTTTATTTCTCGCAATTCTGACTTTATTTCAAGCAATTCTGACTTTATTTCAAGCAATTCTGACTTTTTCTCACAATTCTGACTTTATTTCTCACAATTCTGACTTTATTTCTCACAATTTTGACTTTATTTCTTACAATTCTGACTTTATTTCTGGCAATTCTGACTTTATTTCAAGCAATTCTGACTTTATTTCAAACAATTCTGACTTTATTTCAAGCAATTCTGACTATTTCTTACAAATCTGACTTTATTTCTCACAATTTAGACTTTATTTCTCACAATTCTGACTTAATTTCTCGTAATTCTGACTTTATTTCTCGTAATTCTGACTTTATTTCTCGCAATTCTGACTTTATCTCTCGCAATTCTGACTTTATTTCTCGCAATTCTGACTTTATTTCTCGCAATTCTGACTATTTCTCACAATTCTGACTTTATTTCTCACAATTCTGACTTTATTTCTCGTAATTCTGACTTTATTTCAAGCAATTCTGACTATTTCTTACAAATCTGACTTTATTTCTCACAATTTAGACTTTATTTCTCACAATTCTGACTTAATTTCTCGTAATTCTGACTTTATTTCTCGTAATTCTGACTTTATTTCAAGCAATTCTGACTTTATCTCTCGCAATTCTGACTTTATTTCTCGCAATTCTGACTTTATTTCTCGCAATTCTGACTATTTCTCACAATTCTGACTTTATTTCTCACAATTCTGACTTAATTTCTCGTAATTCTGACTTTATTTCTCGTAATTCTGACTTTATTTCAAGCAATTCTGACTTTATCTCTCGCAATTCTGACTTTATTTCTCGCAATTCTGACTTTATTTCTCGCAATTCTGACTTTATTTCAAGCAATTCTGACTTTATTTCAAGCAATTCTGACTTTTTCTCACAATTCTGACTTTATTTCTTACAATTCTGACTTTATTTCTCACAATTCTGACTTCATTTCTTACAATTCTGACTTTATTTCTGGCAATTCTGACTTTATTTCAAGCAATTCTGACTTTATTTCAAGCAATTCTGACTTTATTTCAAGCAATTCTGACTATTTCTTACAATTCTGACTTTATTTCTCGCAATTCTGACTTTATTTCTCACAATTCTGACTTTATTTCTCACAATTCTGACTTAATTTCTCGCAATTCTGACTTAATTTCTCGCAATTCTGACTTTATTTCTCGTAATTCTGACTTTATTTCAAGCAATTCTGACTTTATCTCTCGCAATTCTGACTTTATTTCTCGCAATTCTGACTTTATTTCTCACAATTCTGACTTTTTCTCACAATTCTGACTTTATTTCCTACAATTCTGACTTTATTTCTCACAATTCTGACTTTATTTCTCGCAATTCTGACTTTATTTCTCGCAATTCATACTTTATTTCTTACAATTCTGACTTTATTTCTCACAATTCTGACTTAATTTCTCGTAATTCTGACTTTATTTCTCGTAATTCTGACTTTATTTCAAGCAATTCTGACTTTATCTCTCGCAATTCTGACTTTATTTCTCGCAATTCTGACTTTATTTCTCGCAAGTCTGAGTTTATTTCAAGCAATTCTGACTTTATTTCTCACAATTCTGACTTTTTCTCACAATTCTGACTTTATTTCTTACAATTCTGACTTTATTTCTCACAATTCTGACTTTATTTCTTACAATTCTGACTTTATATCAAGCAATTCTGACTATTTCTTACAATTCTGACTTTATTTCTCGCAATTCTGACTTTATTTCTCGTAATTCTGACTTTATTTCTCACAATTCTGACTTTATTTCTCACAATTCTGACTTTATTTCTCACAATTCTGACTTAATTTCTCGCAATTCTGACTTTATTTCTCGTAATTCTGACTTTATTTCAAGCAATTCTGACTTTATCTCTCGCAATTCTGACTTTATTTCTCGCAATTCTGACTTTATTTCTCGCAATTCTGACTTTATTTCTCACAATTCTGACTTTATTTCTCACAATTCTGACTTTTTCTCACAATTCTGACTTTATTTCTCGCAATTCTGACTTTATCTCTCGCAATTTTGACTTTATTTCTCGCAATTCTGACTTTATCTCTCGCAATTCTGACTTTATTTCAAGCAATTCTGACTTCATTTCTCACAATTCTGACTTTATTTCTCACAATTCTGACTTAATTTCTCGCAATTCTGACTTTATTTCTCGTAATTCTGACTTTATTTCAAGCAATTCTGACTTTATCTCTCGCAATTCTGACTTTATTTCTCGCAATTCTGACTTTATTTCTCGCAATTCTGACTTTATTTCTCACAATTCTGACTTTATTTCTCACAATTCTGACTTTTTCTCACAATTCTGACTTTATTTCTCGCAATTCTGACTTTATCTCTCGCAATTTTGACTTTATTTCTCGCAATTCTGACTTTATCTCTCGCAATTCTGACTTTATTTCAAGCAATTCTGACTTCATTTCTCACAATTCTGACTTTATTTCTTACAAATCTGACTTTATTTCTTGTAATTCTGACTTTATTTCTCACAATTCTGACTTTATCTCTCGCAATTCTGACTTTATTTCTCGCAATTCTGACTTTATCTCTCGCATTTGTGACTATTTTTTGCAATTCTGACTTTATTTCTCGCATTTGTGACTATTTTTTCACAATCCTTACTTTATTTCTAGCAATTTTTTCTTTCACAATACTGATTTTATTTCAAACAAGTCTGCCTTTATTTCTGGCAAAAAACGTGGTGCAAATACATCAGTGAATTCTTCTTGAAACGGTTAACTATCACCCCCGTTCTGAACTTAAATGTTGTAATTCATGAATGCTTTGACCTTAGGTTGGTCTCTTTATTAAGAAGACACTTGGCAGATTATTGGAGAAGTGAAAGCACTTGAAGTGTAAAAAAAGTTATAGAAGTGAAAGCGTATAGTCCATCTATCACGGATACATATAAAAGAGCGTCAGTAGACCTACAGCTCAGACTGTGTGTTTGGGGTCAGGACTATCGGGCTGAAGTGTGTGTCAGGAGAGGTGAAGGCCTCGGGCAAACTGATGCTGGTGGAGGACACTGGGTAATTATGAGGAACAGGACCAGTTACAGGGGCCAACCGGCCCTCGGGGGCCAACGGGACAAAACCTGAGACAAAAACACACCTGCAGATTAATACCACACAAATGTAAAGCATGTTCATATTCAGCCGACAAACACGTTTGAACATTTATTACAAAACAGTGTGGATCTCATGAAAACATGTGTGGATCACATTGTAGTGTATTGTTTATTTGTGTGTTTTATGTTTACTCATTAGGATACCTGTCTACAATTTGTACAGCACTTTGGCCAACAGTTGTTGTTTTCAAATGTGCTCTATAAATAAATATGACTGATTTGACTGACTGATCACATTTCACCCCCAAAAACAAATATATAAGAAATTTTACACAATGAAGCGGAATCCTATTTTAGGTCCATTAAAGCAATTTTTTTTTGCAATATAACTGTATTTTAATAGCAAAAGCACATTCCCCACATATTCTCATTTCTGTAATGCATTCATTTTAATTTTGAGTTTTTTGATGTTTTTTTTATTCTCATGAAATAACAAAACAACAAGGATCATGTGACACTGAAGACTGGAGTAATGATGCTGAAAATTCAGCTTTGATCACAGGAATAAATTACACATTACTATATATTCACATAGAAAACTGCTGATTTAAATTATAATAACATTTCACAATTTTTACTGCAGTTCTGATCAAATAAATGAATCCTTATTAGCATAATCCACCCCAAACCTTTGAATAACAGTGCATATACATTATTATTATAATTTTTTTCTCACATTATAATAATATGAGATTCTTTTCACATTACATTACAAAGAATGTGTGGGTAAATGTGAGTAATTGTCATAAAGATAATAGGCTTTCTTTATGAGCAGTAGAATTTCTCTCTTCTGATTTTAGGGTGAAATATGAGCAGAAAATCTCTTGACAGGATTTCTGAGAGTTTAATCTGAAATGTTAAAAATGCACATTGACAGAATGACTCGCACCTGTGTAAACTTGTTGCAAGTGTGGGTCAGGTGTGTTTTCTGCACACTCAGGAGAACACGGTTCCTCTGTATCTCTATTCCCATCCAATGCCTTCAATGAAAAACGCTGCTTGTTATGAGAAACTTGCTGACAGAAGTTCATGTATTAACACAGGAAAGAGTTAAAGAAGAGACAGCTGGTGTGTTTATGAGAGAAGCTGGGATTTACTCTTTATTTGTTTCTATTTTTAGTCTATATAAAGAATTTTAGAATAAACATCTGTGGGAAAGTTGATAATTAAACCGAGTCTCCTGAGATTTGAAAGATCAGCCTCTGAGCAATTGCATTCTTTTGAGAAATCTCATGAAAAATCAATTCACAACTCTCTGGAACCTGAAGTCAATAAGTGTGTATTAGATGTGCAAACGGGACAGAGATGAGTGTGTGTCGCTGATATCACTGGACTGACATGTTTAATGCGGTAGAAAGACAATGTTTTTGTGACACACAGTTGATCAAATATGGAAACTTGTTTCCGCCACAGAATAAAAAACTAAAAAGGCTGCAACATTTTATTTCACAATTCTGACTTTCTCGCAAATTCTGAGATTATTACTCACAATAAAAGCAAAAGACTTTTTTTCTGGATTGTAATATAAACTCGCAATTGCGAGAAAAAGGTCATGATTGCGAAATATAAGCTTGCAAATAAAAAAGATAATGGCAACTTTTATTCTCACAATTCTGACTTTATTTCTCACAATTCTGACTTTATTTCTCACAATTCTGACTTTATAACTCACAATTCTGACTTTATTTCACACAATTCTGACTTTATTTCTCACAATTCTGACTTTATAACTCACAATTCTGACTTTATTTCTCACAATTCTGACTTTATAACTCACAATTCTGACTTTATTTCTCACAATTCTGACTTTATAACTCACAATTCTGTCTTTATTTCACACAATTCTGACTTTATAACTCACAATTCTGACTTTATAACTCACAATTCTGACTTTATAACTCACAATTCTGACTTTATTTCTCACAATTCTGACTTTATAACTCACAATTCTGACTTTATTTCTCACAATTCTGACTTTATTTCTCGCAATTCTGACTTTATTTCTCGCAATTCTGACTTTATTTCTCACAATTCTGACTTTATAACTCACAATTCTGACTATTTCACACAATTCTGTCTTTATTTCACACAATTCTGACTTTATATCTCACAATTCTGACTTTATAACTTACAATTCTGACTTTATTTCTCACAATTCTGACTTTATTTCTCACAATTCTGACTTTATTTCACACAATTCTGACTTTATAACTCACAATTCTGACTTTATTTCTCACAATTCTGACTTTATAACTCACAATTCTGACTTTATTTCTCACAATTCTGACTTTATTTCTCACAATTCTGACTTTATAACTCACAATTCTGTCTTTATTTCACACAATTCTGACTTTATAACTCACAATTCTGACTTTATAACTTACAATTCTGACTTTATTTCTCACAATTCTGACTTTATTTCTCACAATTCTGACTTTATTTCACACAATTCTGACTTTATAACTCACAATTCTGACTTTATTTCTCACAATTCTGACTTTATTTCTCACAATTCTGACTTTATTTCTCACAATTCTGACTTTATAACTCACAATTCTGACTTTATTTCTCACAATTCTGACTTTATTTCTCACAATTCTGACTTTATAACTTACAATTCTGACTTTATTTCTCACAATTCTGACTTTATTTCTCACAATTCTGACTTTATTTCTCACAATTCTGACTTTATAACTCACAATTCTGACTTTATTTCTCACAATTCTGACTTTATAACTCACAATTCTGACTTTATTTCTCACAATTCTGACTTTATTTCAAGCAATTCTGACTTTATAACTCACAATTCTGACTTTATTTCTCACAATTCTGACTTTATAACTCACAATTCTGACTTTATTTCTCACAATTCTGACTTTATTTCACACAATTCTGACTTTATTTCTCACAATTCTGACTTTATAACTCACAATTCTGACTATTTCTCACAATTCTGTCTTTATTTCACACAATTCTGACTTTATTTCTCACAATTCTGACTTTATAACTTACAATTCTGACTTTATTTCTCACAATTCTGACTTTATAACTCACAATTCTGACTTTATTTCTCACAATTCTGACTTTATTTCTCGCAATTCTGACTTTATTTCTCACAATTCTGACTTTATTTCTTGCAGGAGAATGTGCAGACAGTGAGCTATCCCACTGAGCCACAGTGCTGCTGAATTCGGAGATAAAACGTTGCAATTACATTCCATGGTGGAAACAAGTTTCCATAGTAAAACGCACAGAGAACAGAGACTCTACAGAACTTCTAAAGACGAGATGACAGGACTGATCCGATCGTGACGCTTCACCTGATGAACTCGACTGATGAGCTGCGTCCACACACTCTCTGCATCACATTCCTGTCGGCAGAGGTAGTCACGGCAACACTGAAATATGACAGCAGACATAAACCACATTACCATACGCAAACAGCCTGAGAGAAAGCAGAACGTGTGTTTGGATGAAGAAAACAAACGAGAAATGCATTCATTGCATAAAGAAAATCAAGCCTTTCATTTTAACACTGAATGAATAATTACATAATAATTATCATGTATTAATTATTACATAATAATCATCCATAATTACACTGTAAAATTATTATCAGGACAATTCAGGCCAAAATCATGATCAGTATTTATTTAATAATATATATATATATATATATATGTTTCAATATAATAAATATAATTATCTATCAATATATGTATCAATTATATATCAATATAATTAAAAATAATAATTTGTTCTAGTACCCAAAGCTCTTAGTTTTTCAACGTGAACTAAGAATGAACAATAATTCTAATAATGTTAATTTCAACATTTACTAATACATTTTTAAAATTGGATTTAATGTTGGATTTCTTAACATTAGTTAATTAGTTAAAAACAATGAGCAACTGTATTTTTGTTAACTTACATTGGCAAGATTATTAAATGTTGCAAAAAATATATAATAATATTGCACACTGTAAATTAATACAATTTGTATTAATTATGTTAATTATGTTAACAAATGAAACCTTAATGTAAAGTGTATTGTAAATATTTTTTCATGATTTTAATTGTAACAATATTTCACAATATTACTGTTCTTACTGTTGTGCATTGAGCATAAGACACTTATAAACTTTTTTTTTTTTAATTTATTATTTCTATTATTTATATACACTATATAAAGTTCCTCCACAATAGACTTTATTTTTTTTTTATTTTTTTTTTTATAATAAAAAAAATTCTCCTATTTTTTTGGATCCTAGGTTTTGGAGTAAAATATGACTCTATAAAATACGTTTTAAATGAATAAATAATGAATGATGGTTCTCAAGCACCTTTCTGGCCGTTTCAATAGACGGTCTTTCGATGGGCGTTCTCTTGGCCATCTCGAGCAGGAGTCTCTTGAGTTTCCTCGGCATGGCCAACTTTTGATCGGGAGACAAATTAAACTTGGCTGAAGCCCAGAGGACGGCTGCCACCGCATACACACACGCCTAGAAGAAAACACACATCCGTTTAAACACACAACACTGTGTAACTACTAGAAAGTGGTTGCCATGGTGACAGACCTTTTCCGTCACAATTCCATGTTCTTGAAATTCAGGAGCCAGGAAAAATGCATCGCAGGAGACTGAGAAGGACAACCGGAACAGAGTTAATAATAAAAATAATAATAAACTTTATTTTATATAGCGCCTTTAAAACAGCTTCTCAAGGCACTTTACACAAAAATACAAAGAGAAAAATAAATAATAATAAAAGAAAAAAATGCACAGATAGAAATACAAAGCGTACAAAAAAACAAAAGAACACACAAAATAATTAAAACATTAGGAAAAAGCCAACCTAAAAAAGTGAGTTTTTTTTTTTTACTGATATCGGTTATAACGATTGCATTAGTTGTAGAGCTCGTACCGGAGTTTTTGGGTCTCAGAAACAGCATCTCTCCTTCACAGCCCACAAACACTGAGTCCAGACACAGAGAGTCTGATGGGACAGAGAGAACGGGGATTTATCTCAAACACGTGATCATACAAATCAGGAGTAAACGATTCCTAAGTAAATATTGCCATAAGTGTGATGGTTGGTGAAACTGTCAGTGTATCTGAATGTGGGAGATGAAAAATTACATTCCTTGCTTCAACATTCAAGATTTTAGGTTAAAATCTTAGGAATGTCAAGTCAGCCAAATGCCTTTAGGCTAAAATATTTACATGAAATCTAGATTTTATTCGAATATTTCAATAATTTAGCAACGAGAAATGTGCATGTTCAAGCAGTTAATGCAGGTAACATGCATGTAAAAATTTGTGTGTGTGTGTGTGTGTGTGTGTGTGTGTGTGTGTGTGTGTGTGTGTGTGTGTGTGTGTGTGTGTGTGTGTGTGTGTGTGTGTGTGTGTGTGTGTGTGTGTGAGTGTGTTTTAATAAAAACATTATTACAATATTTGTTTAGGTGCATGTGATTTGACCATTTATAAATATATATGTATTCAAATTTTTATTATTGTCTGATGTCAGTTAATGGTGACATGACATGCAAGTAAACAAATAAAATAAAGATTTTTTTATTTGTTCTATTTTTATTATTTGTAAGCGTTTTATTTTAATTGTTTGAAAAAAATAATGATAGTAAATAAAAAATCTTGTTTTAACATTCAAGATTTTAGTTTAAAATGTATAGGAATGTCAAGTCTATTTTATTTATATATTGATGAATCGCATTGTATATTATTTTCATAGTGTTGAAATTACAAGACAAAGTACGGAAGCTGGTTTCCATCACGTAATTAAAAATAAAAAAGTTAATTGCGACGTTTTATCTCACAATTCTGACTTTATTTTTCATAAATCCAAGTTTATAACTGACTTTCTCAGAATTGTGAGTCGGAAAAAAATCGGAAACGCTTCATTTTACAGTACAGTACTTACAGTGTACTTACCTAGAAAGTACTGGGTAATATGAGGTAAGTACATGGGTTAAGGGTAGGTTTAGGGGTAGGTTCAGGGTTATTACATAGTTATTACCCAGTTATTACACAGTTATTGTAATTACTATAATAAGTGCATGTACATGGGAAACAGGACTGTAAAATGAAGCGTTACCAAAAAATCTACATTGTGAGATACTCGCAACTATCTTGTGAGAAACTCGTTTTCAAATCTTTTTTATTTTATTTTTTTTACTCCGTGGCAGAAACAAGCTTATAGAAAAGTGTATATTTTTGTATGCTATAACTGGTCACCACTTCCCTATATTTTTTTATGATCAAGTTTTAACTTTTTTGATGTTCACTTTATTCCTTCAGTGTGACAAATTAAAATTTAAAACTACAAATATTCCATCAAGTCTCTGAAGTAAAAACAGCTCAAACACTTCATGCATAATAATCATATAAGCATTAGAAAATGTTTATTAAGCATGCATATGTGCATTAGCAAAGCCCTGCATGATGTTACATTACAATATAGGTTAATTATCGACATGATACATAAAGTAAAGAGTGGTTGATGTTGACGACTGACCCGGGAGGTCGATGTACGTCTGCAGTGTAGAGAGACACGTGTGGCATAAAGCCCAGAGCTCGTTCACTGAGAGCGGAGCGGAGCGAGAGAGAAGATCCCGCAGGGACATCCACTGGGAAACAAACATACAACAATATCACTCATTCATTTTACATCAGCACACTTCTTTTTATTACACTTTCAAAGTGCTAAAACTATATCACCATTCTTCCCCCAGCGGATGTTTATGAATTTTAACAACGCAGTGTTGTGAGAACATGAACGTGAACGATAAGCGGGACAGTCAACAGACCAGCACTGCATTGAGAGTTTAAAGGGATAGTTCACCCAAAAATGTAAATTCTGTCAGTATTTACTCTCCCTCATGTTGTTCAACCCCGTAAGACCTTCGTTCATCTTCAGAACACAGATGAAGATATTTTTGATTAAATCTGAGAGCTGGATCACTCCTCCATAGGCTTCTAAGGGATTGAAACTTGTTAACCAGAAAAGTTATTAAAGACATCGTTAAAATAGTCCAAGTGACTACAGTGGCTCAATCTTAAGTTTATCAAGCGACGAGAATACTTTTTGTGCTTAAAAATAACTACTTTATTTCAACTAATCATGTCCTTCTCTGTGGGCCTCGAGTCAGTTCACTAGTGTAACAGCGCAGCGACTATTTTAACGATGTCTTTAATAACTTTTCGGGGAACAAGTGTCAATCCCTTAGAAGCCTATGGAGGAGTGATCCAGCTCTCAGATTTAATCAAAAATATCTTAATTCGTGTTCTGAAGATGAACGAAGGTCTTACGGGGTTGAACAACGTGAGTGAGAGTAAATACTGACAGAATTTACATTTTCGGGTGAACTATCCCTTACCAATGGAAATATTCAAGTGCAAGCAGATGCAAGGTTTTGTGTGCTCAAACATCAGAAGCGAGCGCAGAAAGTGCGTCTCAGACAGTGCGCAAATACTAAATTGAGCTCTCTTTCATGTATTGACAAATTCATAAAAAATATGTCAAAAAATACCTGAAAACTACTGTTACTCGTCTTTAATAATGTTTTAAACTTATATTAGTTAGGTTAATAGTTTTAGCTGTGGCATCGGAATTGGAATAGAGGATTGTGAATTTTCACTAGTATCTAAAATGTAATGGTGTAAAACATGCTTATGGATAGTCATTTTTGTAAGTCTGCGGCCAAAAGTTAGTTTTATGCCCTGGTTGAAACACTTAAATGTTTATTTGGGATGTTTTCTTTCCACTAGTCTGAAAAAGGATATGTTATAGAACAGAATAGACTCAAATCTAAATATTGAGCAGTGCATGAAAAAAACTGTAGTGTCTTGCTTTAAAGGAGTAGTTTACTTCAGAATTAAAATTCCCTGATAATTTACTCTCCTCCCCGTCATACAAGATGTTCATGTCTTTCTTTCTTCAGTGGAAAAGAAATGAAGGTTTTTGAGGAAAACATTGCAGGATTTTCTCCATATAGTGACTTCAATGGAGTCCAACGGGTCGAAGGTCCAAATGTGAGTTTCAGTGCAGCTTCAAAGTCTCGACGCGATCCAGCCGAGGAATAAGAGTCTGATCTAGACAAACCAGCGCACATTTATAACAAAATAAACATTTATATACTTTTTAACTACACATGTTCATCTTGCACTAGCTGTGATGCGACACACATTACCTAATCACGTTTAAAGGTCATGCGTGACGTAGGAGGAAGAACAGACCCAGTGTTTACAAAGCCAACGTGCAAAGACTAAAGCCCTATTCGCACTGGATTAGTATGATCTGGGAACCTCGTGTGAATTAGAAATTACCCCCCCACATCTGAAGTTCGTGTGGCGCATTCGCACGAGATAAGCGAAGCCTGTGATTTTACTCAAATTACTGACTTATCTCCCGGATATGATGTCAATAGGTTATTGCTTGGAAATGTCTTGTCGTATAGGTCTAGCCATATGCTATATTATAAACAGAAGAATGTTCCTTACCGCACGCTGCTATACAGTACATGTCATCCATCTCTATCTAATTTTTTGTTTTTGCTGTTCTGATGGTTTTCAGCTTTCCCTTTCTGCAAATTGTAGCCTATAGTTGTACAGTACGTGTATAGCGATATGACCCACCCAAAATACTATCAAAACACTCCCACGCACGCAGCCTCCATTCTTCGTAAAAGATGGATGAAAAAGCGAAAAAATGGTAAACGACCCTGCCAAATCACAGAGATGCCGATTCGCACGGGACTGATATTAGCTATCACATGACCTTGGTGTTCAGGAAATATGGCGGGTCATTTTGCGGGGGAATTTTTACTTTACAAATTACAGACATGGCCGATTCACACGGGATTAAGATCACAGACAACCTCCGCAATTATTACAAATGACTAGAGGTCACCAGGTAATACTTATCCCGTGCGAATAGGGCTTAAAGGGTTAGTTCGCCCATTTAAGACATGAAGTTGTATGCAATCCTTACCAGCACTATAGTGCATACACACTGACCCACTTTGTAGTCTCCTCCCTGGTCAGAGTTCTGGCCGCTGGAAGTTTTTCAAGAAAGTACTCCCGGTTAGTTTCCGGGGCCTCAAAACAGTGCGTTTTTACGTGAAAAAATTATTTGCGTTTCAAAGCTTGATTAATTTAACACACAAAAAACACGCCGGTCAAAATTCATACCTCAGTTTTAATCGGCACTATTTTCTTTCCATTTCTATCAATCCGCGCTGCTGTCAACGTCAACAGTGCGCACGTTCCGATCAGCTGTTCCATAGTGTTTACACAATCGATTACGAAACGACGTAAAGAGTAGAAAATGAACGATGGTGCGAACTTGTAAATTTCCAGGCTGTGACCACAAGAATGTGCCGGGATCACCGTTCAGATTCCATTGTTTTCCTGTTTCGGATATAGCTACGAGACAGCTTTGGCTGGTTGCCATCGGCTACTCTGCGGGAGCTAAAATATCCAGAATAAAGGATTTTCGTGTGTGTAGTGCTCACTTCAGCGAAGACGATTACATACCCAACCAAGGAGGAAAAAGAAGAAAACTGATTTTGAAGAGTTTTGCTGTACCAGTACCACGGGTAAGCTCTATTTACTAACTTTATGATCCCATGTCTAAACTGTACGGTAAACAAGCTGATGTTTAGACTCCAGTGGAAAACACGTGAAAAGATGTCTAATATAAAAACAGTATATAGGGATGTAGGTAAAATTTGCTGAGAAAACTATTTGATTGAACACACACACAATTGAGTCAGATAGACTATTCTATAGCCAACTGGTCAAGACAACGTGAAATTCTGAAATAAAAAACTACAAAGCAACATGAGCGATCACACTTTGCAGACATCTGATCTGACCGTCAAGTCCAGCTGGTTTCGGTCGCTTTTTCCAACTGATTTTAGGTACGTAGAAGAACGTCTCCAGGACACCAGCATTTAGGGAAAACTTCATTGGATGTAATGCAGACAGAAGGTGCGTTGGCCTCCTCGTCAATCGATAGGTTTTGCAGCTGTGGCATGATGAGTTCCCATTCGTGGCAGCAATAGCTTTCAACCTCTGTTGGCATAACTTGACAATTTGAACAAGTGCACCACCATTTGTCGTTCATCCTGGCTCTTGCTACAGCTGTGGGCCCAGCATCAACTTGGACAACTTCATCTCTGTCCTCTCGCTCTCTCTCTTCCCGTTCTATCTCCATCTGTTGAAGTTCGGCATCGGTTCATAAAGGTATCCCTTTGACGTTGTGCTAAAATTACTTTCATCCTCATCTGTTCCGTCTGACATTGTGCTAAAATTGGTTTCATCATCAGAAGTTTCGCAGTCAGACATGTTGTCAGCGAGTCGCGCTATCAACCGCTGATCGGAACGTGCGCACTGTTGACGTTGACAGCAGCGCGGATTGATAGAAATGGAAAGAAAATAGTGCCGATTAAAACTGAGGTATGAATTTTGACCGGCGTGTTTTTTGTGTGTTAAATTAATCAAGCTTTGAAACGCAAATAATTTTTTCACGTAAAAACGCACTGTTTTGAGGCCCCGGAAACTAACCGGGAGTACTTTCTTGAAAAACTTCCAGCGGCCAGAACTCTGACCAGGGAGGTGACAACAGAGTGGGTCAGTGTGTATGCACTATAGTGCTGGTAAGGATTGCATACAACTTCATGTCTTAAATGGGCGAACTAACCCTTTAAGTCAAACACCCTATACAAAATAAATAAAAGGTAAAACAACGATGTCGGACGATTTTGAAGTTGGAGAGTTTTTTGAACAGTTTTTCGCCGTACCCTACATTTTTGAACCAGAAACCTTTCAACATGATTGTAATGCTTGAAGTCCTGGATAAGAAAGACGAGCATTTGTAGTTAAAAAGTATATAAATGTTTATTTTGTTATAAATGTGCGCTGGTTTGTCTAGATCAGACTCTTATTCCTCGGCTGGATTGTGTCGAGACTTTGAAGCTGCACTGAAACTCACATTTGGACCTTCGACCCGTTGGACTCCATTGAAGTCACTATATGGAGAAAATCCTGCAATGTTTTCCTCAAAAACGTTCATTTCTTTTCCACTGAAGAAAGAAAGACATGAACATCTCGGATGAGATGTAAATTATCAGGGAATTTTAATTACAAATAATAATAATAAATTCGGTCACATTTTGGCCGTTCTGTATCAACAAACAAGCCTCATTCTGATATCCCTCATTCAGGGACAGGATAGTTTTGTTGTCGTGGTTTGAGCAGCACAGGTCTCCGTCTTCCAGGATTTCAGCCTCTACAAAGTCGCTTTGATCCGTCTCACGAGCATCCGGTCCGACCGTCGCATCCACAGACGGGACACATGGTTCCTCTCCTCCCCACTCGGACCTTCTCTCAGCCCGAGTGTGTTTAGCCCGCAGTCCCCCGCTCCAGCTCTCGTCCTCGCTGATCTCGGACAGGTCGGACACCAGCATGCTGATGGGAGTGTGTGAGGGAGGACTGAACACCCGAGGGTTGTTGGAGTCCGGCACGGAGCAGGACCGGTTCAGGGCTCTCCTCTCCTGACTCCTCCTGTGCACCGGAGAACTGTTCTGAGACCTGCTGTCCGGCGAGGGCTCGTCTTCCCTGATGAAGAGCCAAGTCAAGATGCATTCACTTTGTATCATTATTCTGAGCTTATTTCTGTTTTATGTACAGTGCTGTATTATTTAAAGGTGCATTGTATAATATTTAGGAGGATCTGTTGACAGAAATGCAATATCATATCCATAACTATGTTTTCAGTGATGTATAAAGACCTCACATAATGAACCGTTATGTTTTTATTAGCTTAGAATGAGCCGTTTCTGTGTACACACACCACGGGTCCCCTTACATCGACATGTTTCTACAGTGGCCCTAGAAAAGCATTCTTGCAGTTTTTCTGTACCTGAGTCCAGCCGAAGCTCCAGACCAACGAGATCCGTGACACACCAAAC
>NW_027509201.1:50000-57500 GCF_051911475.1 Siphateles boraxobius | reverse complement strand
GGCAGTGCATCTCTTGCATCACTTTGTGCCTGACAAAAGTGAGAGTAAAATAAAAAAAAAATATTACGTTTGTTTTTGATAAACGACAAAGTGCAACGGTGTTTGTTTACTGCAGCTCGGAAAACATAACCGCGTCGCGTGTGTTATCGTGCGTTCATATGCGCGTGCACGAAATGAAACTCGCATTTTTCACGCAGAAATATGTGGAGACCAGACATACTGTACAATACATGCACGTGAATGATGGCACTCCCAATCAAAGTCACATTTATAAAACAAGAAACTGATTATCTAGTCTCAGTGTAGTTAAAAACTCTAAACAACTGCACTAATTATGCAAGATAGAAAGCAATGTATTGACAATTTGACATTGATTGACTATTGATTTATAGGCTATATTGAATTTAAAATGTTGATTAGCTGGACATACTGGTCAATATGGATGCACATCCCTCAGTAAATAATAACCATAAATCAAGAATTGCTTCAACATGCATAATAATAAATAAAAAAAATCATACTGATGCCGAAAATACCCAGGCTGTAGAGAGAACCAAAGTTAATCCCAAAAGCCAAAGCTCAGGGTTATAATTTATTATTTTCTTCTTATTTATGTTTACGTTAATATTCACTTGTTATGTTAACATTCTATAGAAATTACTCTATTCAAAAAATATTGTTTGTTTGAACCTCATTCTGTTCTATATTGTTGTACTTATTCTTTGACTGTTTTGTTTCAAGGAGGGAGGATTGTATTGGGAGCACTGAAGTGTCAGGTGTGATTGTGTGGCAATGGCAAATGGTTTACATAGCTCACGGCGTCACAGGTCAGGTAGAGGGCCCCTTTTGCTTAGGGCCCCAGGGGGAGTTCAGGATCGGCCCTGGGTTTAGCAGTCGATTCTGTTCCCTACCGGAATTCCTGTTCCCTTTACGCAATCATACTACAAATCATGCGTAGTTGCCCGTAGCCTACCATCAGAACTGAATACGAGCAAGAAGCACAACTGAATGTACAGGAAGCCCTTTTTTCAGGTCAGAGCAACTGCCCCTCATAATTCCTGTGCACGTCCCTGGTAACACTTCATTTTACAGTACGTGCACTTTCAATGTACTTACAGTGTTCTTACCACAAAAGTAATGAGTAGTGTAAGGTAACTACATGGGTTAAGTTAAGGTTTAGAGGTAGGTTCAGGGTTAGTACCTAGTTAGTGTCATTACTATAATAAGTACACAGTATGTTCATGCGAAACAGGACTGTAAAACAAAGTGCTACCGATTTGTTCACATCAAACCCAGTGCTTGTTTGTCCATGTTTATGTTGCAATCATTAATATAACAATAATATGTTACTTTAAAAAAGACAGACTTATTTTTGTTGTAAATGACAAAATTATTAAAATTGTTATTAACATGCAAAAGAAATTATAAAAATTATATTTTAATTTGCACCCTTTTAAGCCGATATCCATCAAATTGGTATGCTGTTAATGTAAAAAATAAAAGCAGAAGTATTTTCACTAGTAGTCTCATACTTTACTTTTTATTTTATTTTATTTTTTTATTAAAATTATTATTTAAACAGATATGTTTAAAATTATATTATGAGCATACAAATATGTTTATTAAAATTATGTCAGTTTTTTTTCTCATTAATCAGGCATTACTTTATTGGTCATCATGCAACCGTCTACTCTAAAGCCGCTGATGTCCCACAACTGTTGATGTAAAAATAATAGCAGACTTTTAGACTCCTATGTAAACTTATGTAACTTCACAAGACTGATGAACCTGGAGTGTCGGCCGATCCTCAGGTTTCTCTCGCTGCATCTGCTTCAGCAAACACTTGCTCTCTTCACTCAGATCCTGATCCTGATCCTGATCCGTGACGGGATCCAGCGCGGCACAGAGGGTGGAGCCTAATGAGAACATGTGACCCTGGAGAACAGAGAGCCATGCTAATTAAATCTTACTCCTTAAACATATCTAAGGGATTATCTAATATACAAACTATAAACCCCAAACCTGATCTATCACTGGATGAAATCTGTAATATGAAGTTGTAATGGATCATCGCATGCATTGTGAGTCTTTTTGTTTACAAAAGAAAAGGCAAATTTATTTAGTTTTATTTTGTTTATTAGTTGATTAAATAAAACACAAGTTTTTCACTCTAAAATGTAAGTATAATGTTAAAATTGCAAAATTATTAAAATGTTATGAATATGCACATAAAAAGAAGTGTATAATTAAAATGAAAATAAAATTATAATATAAACCTGCAAAAAATATTAAGAAAATTGTTATGAAAATGCAAAAAAATGCAAAAAATAAAATAAAAAATTAAGTGTATATGAAGTATAAAAATAAAGTATAAAATTAAAATGACAAAATTATTAAAATGATGCTATGAACCTGAAAAAATATTATTAACATTGTTATGAAGATGCAAAGAAAAATATTATGAAAATGAACGATGTTCTGAAAATGCAAACAAATATAGTAATAAATGGCCTCCATCTGAAAAATATATGAAGTAAAATCAACATTCCAAAATTATTAAAATGATGTTATGAAAATGCAAAAAGAAAAAAAGACTAGTCTCCATCTGAAAAAATTAAGTGTATATGAAGTATAAAATTAAGTATAAAATGACAAAATTATTAAAATGTTATGACCCTGCAAAAAATATATATTATTAAAATTATGTTCTGAACATGCCAAAAAAGAATGATCCCTATCTGAAAAAAAGTGTATATGAAGTATAAAAATGAAGAATAAAATAAAATTTACAAAATGATGTTAAGACCATGCAAAAAAATTAATTATTATTAAAATGATGTTACTGTGGCGAGCAGGACGAGGCCGGTGGCGTGATTACTGATGAGCGACTCCTGTATCTCGTATCTCTCACGGAGGAGCGGAAGCATAAAAGGAGGAGCGACGACAGTGGAGAGAGAGAGAGGAACAGGCCTGGACTTGTGTTGTGTTTGTTATGTGTGACACCAGTCGTCTGTGAGGGGCTGCTGTCTTTTACTTTCATTGTGTATTTGTTTTATATTTGATATCAAAGTTTGTTGATGTTCGCCGGTTCCCACCTCCTCGTTCCCGTAACATCTAACCTCGCTACAGTTACGGGGAAAAAAGAAGGCTGGCCTCCATCTGACAAAGATTAAGCATATATAAAGCGTAAAAAAAGAAGTATAAAATTAAAATGAAAAAATTATTTAAATTATGTCATGAAGAGGCAACAAATTATTATAATTTTTTATTCAGTTTTTACAACTACAGTTTCTTTTATTATTACTCCATATTACGCTGTTATATATCCTAAAAGCTTGACGGCATGTTTTTGGTAATTTTTGAGAGAAATGAAACGTGTGTGTGTGTATCAAGTAAAGTGATAATGCTACAGAAGAAGAGATGCACTGAAACCTCATGATCGCAGCATCACAATCCTCTCACAGCAGGTCATAAACACACATAACTGCTTGTATTGCTTTCTATTTGTATTGAGTTTTGGGAGGTTTTCTAAATGAGACATGCTCTGTCGATTTAGCAAAAATTGTTTCTGACCTTGTAAAATAATAGAGTTTAAGCTCACCTCAAACGTGTTTCCAGTCTTATCCAACTCTGGAGGAACAAAACATCCGTCAGGATCATCTGAGAAAAGGCACATAACACGAGAGAAATCATACATTTTTACACTTCCAATGCGAGTGGCGCTCGTCAATGCAAAAGCCACGTATGAAAAAACTGGGAGCTAGCAGCACCAAAGCCAAGGGTTCGATCCCTAGAAAGCACAAGCTTGAAAATTAACAATTGAATTCACCAGGTAAAGAATGGTACACCTGATCACTAAAATGTAATCATGTAAAGAGCAGCTATATGATATTTTAAAGGTTCCTAATGTTGTTTTGGCGTCTCCTTCAACAGGTTCACACGCATCCAATGTCAAAAACACTTTAATTTCCTCATAATCTCCACTGCAGCATCAGCTCTTTCTCTCAGTGTCTGAAACGCATCGTTTGTAGATTCAGTCTCTCTAAGCTCCGCCTCTCTGAGAGCTGCTCTGCTGTGATTGGTCGGAAACCAAACACTCATTATCATATCTGAATCTCAGCTCTTGATCACAGTGATACGAACAGTAATGATGGCATGGGTTTTACCGTATCAATCTCATCAAAGTGGATTTGCTTTGTTTCGACACGAACAACACGAAACAAACTCTTCCAGTCTCAGTGTTTGAGGGCGGGGCAAAGGAGCCAGCCAATGGGCTGACATTATGCAAATTAGTTACAAACCTACATAGTTTCGTGTAGGAAGTGAGACTGGAATTACTGACAAGTCGTTACTGCAGTTCAGAATCGCTTCTTTCTTTTAGGACACAATAACTTTATTGATCTGCACTTTGAAACTTTGCAGACCTTTTACATTCAGAGACGCCACATGACGACACACATTCAGCATTAGGTGTGTGATCTGATTTTAGGAGTGCTAATAATAGTTATAAATCACTTAATCAATAAAACCATCTCAAAAAGAGAAGTCATAATAACTATGGGTCCGAAATGCGCAGAACTATGACAAAAACCCACAGTATAAAAGCTCCGGCTGTGATGTGTAATTATATTCTCTTCCTCAATAAGAGAGAGTGTCGTTCTCTCTGTGAATAAGTGTGTAAGTCCTCAGAGGAGCTTTTCTAACTCTCGCTGTCTAACTAGGGCACGTTGAGAAGAGACGCTCTCCTCCAGACACTTCTGTTAAATAGGTCAGGCTTTCTCCTCCTCAACATCTCAGATCCTCCAGAAAATACTCGGCAGAGAAACTCACCGGTATATTTAGAAAGTATACGCTGTGGCCTTTGAGAATGACATTCGGTGTATGAAATGGGCTGCTAACGAGACTAGAGGACAAAACCATTGCTAGTTTGTATGTAGTTCTCATCTGTACCTTCATTTGTACAGTAGTCAACATTTAAAGTGGATCAAAACCGTTCATCAAAGATATACATGAATTTTACATGAGACTTCACAATACATGCACTTTTTTG
This sequence comes from Siphateles boraxobius, assembly GCF_051911475.1. Classification (NCBI taxonomy): domain Eukaryota; kingdom Metazoa; phylum Chordata; class Actinopteri; order Cypriniformes; family Leuciscidae; genus Siphateles; species Siphateles boraxobius. The sequence continues at coordinate 52,450 of NW_027509201.1, read as the reverse complement.
ATCTACTTCAAATGTTGACTACTGTATTTTACAAGATGTAACACAAAACACCCTAATCTGATAAAAAAAGAAAGAAACAAAACCATATAAAACATAATCAAATGTTATTTGTCACATGGGGAATTGTCTGTTTTTCACAGTAAATTATACTGTAATTCATAGTTTTTACTTGCAAAAAACATAAATTTAACTGTATTTTTACAGTAAAATTACAGTTAACTTTTTTCACTAAGGTCCCAATAATTGGTTAAGGCATTAATTAAAATTTAACTATCAGTTCATTTGTTCGCAGGAAAAATCCTTTTTCTGTTTTTCACAGTAAATTATATGATAATTCATAGTTTTATTGTACATTTAACAGTATTTTACAGAAAAATTACATTTAACTTTTTACACTAAGGTCCCAATAATTAGTTAAGGCATTAATTTGTACATTTGTTTGCCGTGAAAGTCCTTTTACTGTTTTTCAAAGTAAATGATATGGTAATTCATAGTTATTACCTGTCAAAACCATACATTTGAGAGTATTTTTAGTAAAATTACAGGTATCACTTTACAATAAGCTCCTATTAGTTAATGCATTAACTAACAATGAGATATACATTTGTTACAGTATTTATGATTCTTAGTTAAGCAAAGTTATAGTTAGTTAAAAAATACAACCGTTCAATGTTGGTTAATGTTAGCTCAGGTGTATTATTAATAAGAATTAGCAAAATTAACATGAACCAGAATAATAAATGCAGTGGAAGAATTTTTATAGTCAGTTCAGGTTAACTAATGTATTTAAATAATGTTAACAAATGGAACCATATTGTAAAGTGTTACATAATTACATATAATGCAATGTTAAAACATTTACATTTATGTTAAAGTAACAGTTTAATAGCATTTTTACTGAAGCATTTTGAGTAATTTTTTTTTACTCTGTACCGGTTTTATCTTAACATGATCCTGACTTTCTAGAGTTAATTTTCAAATGTTTATCTCAGAGATCACAAAATGCACATTAATGCTTTATGGCACAAATTGCACACTCGTGGGAGGGTGTCGTATCTGTTAATAATTATGCAAATGAATTCCCCCATTATCCGACTGAAACACTCCAACACATGTGAGATGCACATGAATAAAATCACACTCTCCCAGCTTTATGAAGACATGTCTGTCAAAGCCATCCATTTGTAGAGATGTGCATAAAAAAAGTTTCCAATAATTAGTTAAGGCATTAATTAACATAAACTAGCAATGCGCAGTACATTTTTTCACAGGAAAAGTCATTTTACCGTTTTTTACAGTAAATTATATGGTTATCCATAGTTTTTACTTGTCAAAACCATATAACAGTATTTTACAGTAAAATTACAGTTAACTTTCCTGATAATTAGTTAAGGCATTAATTAACATTAACTAGCAAATGAGCCGTATTTGTTAGCAGAGCAAGTCCTTTTACTGTTTTTCACAGTAAATGATATGGAAATTCATAGTTTTTACTTGCCAAAACCATACATTTGACAGTATTTTTTACAGTAAAATTACAGTTAACTCATGGGAAAGTCATTTTACTGTTTTTTTTACAGTAAATTACATGGTTACCCATAATTATATGGTTAAAGTTTCTTTATGAAGACAAACGCAATCAAAAGCAAACAAAAGCACTATTTTCAATAAATCCAGGCAAACGCTGTGAGAGTGTGTTTGAGTCACGAAGCTGATGACTCACCGCTGAGCTGATCCATGAAACACACGTTTCCGTGAGCGTTGAAGGCCAGTGTGTCGGGCGTTATGCAGAGTGTGTGGAAGAGCGGAGAGAGAGCGATGCTCTGTAGAGAACACACACACTCCACACACACTGCCCACAGCTCCTGCTCCGACAGACCGCTGTCCCTCAGACACAAAATATCAGCCAGAGAAACATTCTCCTGAGGAAATATTGAGTGATTGATCGCATGCATGCATGATATAGAGACACGTGCAGTGCAATGGGGTTAAAACATTTTCTAATTTAACACACAATGCATCATTAGAAATTATATTACCAGCATAACAGTAAAAGTCAAACACACATGCACATGCACACAAATACATAAACACACACTCACACACACTGCTAAAAGTGTGGAATAATTGAGGTGTTTTAATGTTTTTGAAAGAAAATACAGTAAAAATATTGCATCAAAATGCAGTAAAAATTGTGAAATATTATTAGAATGTAAAACATCTGTTTTCTATGTGAATATACAGTAAAGTGTAATTTATTCCTGTGATCAAAGCTGAATTTTCAGCATCATTACTCCAGTCTTCAGTGTCACATGATCCTTCAGAAATCACTATAATATGATGATTTGATGATTAAAGGTGCAATGTGTAAAAATTTTGAGTATCTATTAACAGAAATGCAAATGACATCCATAACTATGTGTTCAGTGGTGTATAAAGAACTTACTTAA
>NW_027509201.1:42500-45000 GCF_051911475.1 Siphateles boraxobius | reverse complement strand
CTTTTTACATTTTTTGTTTCATTAATTGTTTAGCTTCATATGATCAGTTTAATCTTGCCAAAAAGCCATTAAATAGCCTCTAATGCATTAAATTTTTTTTAGTTATTACCATAAGAACCATATTACCATATAAGAACTAAAAAATCTTTAAAAAAATTCCAGACATTTCATTTTTACTATACAGATTTAAATGTAAATACTCTTTCAATTTAATTTGCATTATAACTTCCTTCAGAAATCATTCCAATATGATGATTTGATGCTCTAGAAACATTAATGATTATTATAAATATTATCAACAGTCAAATTTTTGTGTATTTTTCAGGATTCTTTGATGAATAGAAAGATCAAAAGAACAGCATTTATTTGAAATAGAATCTTTTGCAACATTATAAATGTCTTTACTGTCACTTTTGATTAATTTAATGCGTCCTTGATGAAAACAAGTATTAATTTCTATTGGTATCCCGGTTTCCACAAAAAATAACTGTTTTAAAAATGTATAATCACAAATCATCATATTATAGTGATTTCTGAAGGATCATGTGACACTGAAGACTGGAGTAATGATGATGAAAATTCACAGGAATAAATTACACTTTACTGTATATTCACATAGAAAACAGCTGATTTACATTGTAATAATATTTCACAATTTTTACTGCATTTTTGATCAAATAAATGCAGCCTTGGTGAGCAGAAGATACTTTTTTCTTTAAACATTAAAAGAAATATTTCCACCCCCAAACTTGAAAAAATTAGATTTTTACTGTATTTTGAACAAAAATTTTACTGTATTTTCGGTCAATTAAAATGCATCATTGGTGAGCAGAGGAGACTTCTTTCAGAAACAAATAAAGAAATCTTAATCATTCCAAACCCACACACACACACACACACACACACACACCCCCCAGATCTTCATGACAGCAGCAGATGTGACCCGCTCGTTCTCGGACTCTCCCCGAGGCTGAAAAGCAATGATAACAAAAACTGAAAAATGCTGCCGTGCGTCTGGCCTTCAGGTTTACACAACCAGAGAGACGACAGATATGAGCGGAACGAACAGATTACCCGAAAACATTATTCTGCCATCAGCTTGTTTTAAGGCTATATGATTTTTATTTTATTTTTTATTGTAGAATAATGATAGCATACAATGTAAAACATACATAATACAAATCATTATGGAGTCATATGATTAAAGTCAGCATGAAACAGAAGTTATATATATATATATTTTTAATAAACAAATTCTCAGAAAACTAATTCAAACCAGTCATGCTGAAACTGACAATTATCAACTTTGGCAATTATGACATCATCACCATTGGATTCTATTTAGAACTCTATGATTCTTGACTCAATAAAAAAAAAAAAAAAAAAACACCTAAATGGCAAAAGAATTCTTTTTAAGGAGAAATGTCTTAAAGTCCCCCTGTGGTGAAAATCCAGCTTTTAATGTTGTTTATATGTCTATGTGGTGTTTTTAATATGCTTAAACACAAATCATGTGTAAATTCATAAGTCGACAGCATTGCTGAGTATTTCCTCCTTAAAACTGCAGTGAACCAAAGACAGTCTCAAAAACACGCTTTGAAATCGCTGGTGTTTCTGACGTCACAAACTACCTTGTAACCAATCAGATCAACGTGTGATCGTCAACGAGTAGATCTCTGAGTGAGTGAGTGAGTGGAGGCGGGGCTCATTTGCATATTCATAGAACAGCGCATACTAAATTAGTCAAGGGTGTCGAGTTACATTCAAGATATTTTAAGGCATGAAGACATTTATTTTTCAAAACCACTTAAATATGTAATTTTGGTGATCAAAGGTGAGTTTTAAGGTATAAAATGATTGACTACAGTCTTGAAATGATCACAGAATACTTTCTTGTTTAACAGTTTCTATTGGTAAAGTAATTTTATAAGTTGCTTAATGAAATGATCACTTCATTCCTCGAGAATGAACAGCCAGCAGAATTTCACATAATATCCCACAGATATTAAAGTCCAGGTGCTCAGAGAAAAAGTCTACTAGTCCTGTATCATATTCACATTCTCACAGCAACTCTTGCAGGAATTTCCATCAACAAATAAACACATTTTCATTCGTCTAGGCGCCTCACAGCTTTAGGAATCAAATTCTCCCAAAATATCATGCATTCAAGAGTCACAGAAATAAAATAAACACCTGCAAAAGCGGATCAGAAGATCATAATCTCACGCTCAATTATAATCAGTCCTGATTCCACACCGTTGTCTGCTGACCTTCACTGCATAAACAGCACTAACCAGCAGATCGGCAGTATAAGAATAAAATGAGAAAAAAAATATTTTTTATATTTATTTTTAAGTCTGGTAATTGAAATGAAGGGGAAATTAAATGTGAATTTTAGATGAAAAACTTAAACACATTGAGAGTAAAATTAGAAATGTTTAAAACTCTTCTGGGTGTTTTAGGGGAATTTCAGGTTTCAATGAAGCAAAGCTGTCAAATT
>NW_027509201.1:20000-37500 GCF_051911475.1 Siphateles boraxobius | reverse complement strand
CTGAATCAGTTGAATTTGAACTCAAATCTGAATCAGTTGAATTTGAACTCGAATCTGAATCAGTTGAAATTGAACTTTAATCTGAATGTCATAATGTCTGGATGAAGGACAGGAAGCAGTTGCGAGTTAACAGTTTAATGGATGAATAATAAGAATACAGTACAAGCAGGAGGAACACCGTGACGCAGGGACTTCGATGGCCAGGATCCGTGAAGAAGTGCGGTGCGGAGGTGACGGTGAGAAGACAGGAGAACCAGATGCAGACGACGAGGAACAGGAACACAAAGCAGGAACAGAACACCGGAACACCAACACGCAGGACATCAAACAACGATCTGACAGGGATGATAGAACAGCGGTAAGTATTTAAAGAGTCGTGAGATTGATTGCAGCTGGTGATGAATGACGATCAGCTGGAGCGGATCAGGTGATGTCATACACTCACCCACTACACCCACTACACACGTGCACTCACCCAACAACATAAACACAAGACTAGAAGGAACAGAGAATATGTCTACCGTGACAGTACCCCTCCTCCTAAGAACGGCTCCTGGCGTTCCCAGACTCCGTTACCTGTCGATTGTAATCATCGATAAGGGAGTGATCCAGGATGTCTCTAGCAGGCACCCAACTTCTCTCCTCCGGACCGTAACCTTCCCAGTCCACCAAGTACTGAAATCCGCGTCCTCTCCGCCTAGAGTCCAGAATACGATTAACCGAATATGTGGTCTCCCCATCTACGAGCCGCGGTGGGGGAGGAACCGGGACGGGCGGATTAATATGAGAATGAAACACGGGTTTAATTTTGGATACATGAAAGGCGGAATGGACCCTCCTGTACGCTGGAGGTAACTTGAGGCGGACTGCCACCGGACTAATGATCTTGGTGACCGGAAACGGGCCAATAAATTTGGGTGCAAGCTTATTAGAGACGGTGCGCAGTGGAATGTTCTTAGTTGAAAGCCACACTTTTTGACCAACGACGTATACGGGAGGCTTTGACCTGTGGCGATCGGCCTTGGCCTTGGTGCGCGCCCCCACCTGGAGTAGAGTCTCACGGGCTCTAATCCAGGTGCGGTGACACCTCTGAACAAAGGCGTGAGCGGAGGGGACCGCAACCTCGGATTCCATACTGGGAAAAATTGGTGGCTGGTAACCTACGCTACACTCGAACGGAGATAGGCCCGTGGCTGACACTGGCAACGTGTTGTGGGCGTACTCCACCATAGACAACTGTTGGCTCCATGAGGAAGGATTCTTGGAGACCAAACATCGCAACACTCTCTCCAAATCCTGATTGGCCCTCTCGGTTTGACCATTGCTCTGGGGATGAAACCCAGAGGATAGACTAACCGTCGCCCCCAATAATCTACAAAACTCTTGCCAAAATTTGGACACGAACTGGGGTCCCCTGTCGGAAACCACGTCAATCGGGAGGCCATGTAACCGAAAAACGTGGTCAACGACCGTCACCGCTGTCTCCTTAGCTGAGGGTAATTTGGGTAAGGGAACAAAATGGGCTGCCTTCGAGAACCGGTCCACCACAGTCAAAACGACTGTGTTCCCCTGAGAGGGGGGGAGGGCGGTGATAAAATCTAGAGCGATATGGGACCAGGGTCTCGAAGGAACCGACAGCGGCTGAAGTAACCCGTCTGGAGGTCGATTGGAAGTCTCACCAGTAGCACAAACCGAGCAGGCCAAAACAAAATCGTGAATGTCGCGAGCCATAAGTGGCCACCAGAATCGTTGCTTGACTAAAAAGCTAGTGCGATTAACTCCTGGATGGCAAGCTATATTGGAGCCATGACCCCACTGGATAACGTCAGACCGTAATCCCTCCGGCACAAACAAACGATTCGGTGGGCAACCGGGCGGAGGCGTTACCCCTTCTAAGGCCTTCTCGACCCTCGATTCGACCTCCCATGTGAGTGTGGAAACGAATAGAGTTTCGGGTAAAATGCACTCGGGAGTAGACGGGCGTTCGGAAAAATCAAATATGCGAGACAAGGCGTCGGGTTTGATGTTCTTGGAACCCGGACGGTAAGAAAGAGTAAAGTCAAAACGACCGAAAAAAAGTGCCCACCGAGCCTGCCTGGAGTTCAATCTTTTGGCGGTTCTGATGTATTCTAGGTTCTTGTGATCAGTCCAGACGATAAAAGGTACCCCCGACCCTTCTAACCAGTGGCGCCATTCCTCCAATGCTAACTTAACTGCCAACAGCTCTCTGTTACCAATGTCGTAGTTACGTTCGGCTGGTGACAAACGATGGGACAAAAACGCGCAGGGATGCATCTTGTCGTCTGCCGGAGAGCGTTGGGACAACACTGCACCTACTCCCACCTCTGACGCGTCGACCTCCACCATGAACTGACGTGAGGGATCAGGGGCGACAAGGATGGGGGCTGAAACAAAGCGGCCTTTCAGTTTGGTAAACACGGCTTCCGCCGTGTCAGACCACCTGAACGTAGTTCTGGGGGAGGTCAAGGCAGTCAGAGGAGCGACTAGTTGGCTGAAATTGCGAATAAAACGCCGGTAGAAATTGGCGAACCCCAGGAACCTCTGCAGGGCCTTGCGAGAATCCGGGGTTGGCCAATTCACCACAGCCTTGATCTTCTCAGGGTCCATCCGCATACCTTCAGACGACACGATGTGTCCCAAGAACGGAACCGACTGTGCATGAAAATCGCATTTCTCCGCCTTGACAAAAAGCCCATTCTCTAGCAACCTCTGAAGCACTCGTCGGACGTGTTGCACATGTTCCTGGAGAGAAGAAGAAAAAATCAATATGTCATCCAGGTAGACATATATGAACTGATCGATCATATCTCGCAACACGTCATTGACCAGTGCCTGGAAAACTGCTGGGGAGTTGGACAACCCAAAAGGCATGACCAAATATTCAAAGTGCCCCCTGGGGGTGTTAAAAGCAGTTTTCCACTCATCCCCCTCCCTAATGCGAACCAAATGATAAGCGTTACGCAAATCCAATTTTGTGAAGATAGACGCTCCCTGCAACCTCTCGAAGGCTGAAGACATCAGCGGCAAAGGATACGTATTCTTTACCGTGATGTTATTCAACCCCCGGTAATCAATACAAGGTCGCAGAGAACCGTCCTTCTTCCCCACAAAAAAGAACCCCGCCCCCGCTGGAGAAGAGGAAGGGCGAATGAACTTGGTTGCTAGAGAATCAGAAATGTATTTCTCCATAGCCTCTCTTTCTGGAATAGAAAGTGAATATAACTTGCCCTTAGGCGGAGACTTACCTGGCAGTAAATCTATAGCACAGTCATAGGGACGATGCGGAGGAAGAGAAGCAGCACGAGACTTACTGAACACCTCCTTCAGATCCAGATACTCTGCGGGCACGTTAGACAGATCCCCTGTTTCCTCCTGAAAAACAGAAACAGGCACAGACGAACAAGCAGACACGAGACAAGACTTATGACATTCCTTGCTCCACTCCAGCACTGATCCATGAAACCAGTCCACCCGGGGATTGTGTTGGAGGAGCCAGGGATGTCCGAGGACGACGGGTGCAAGAGGTGAATCCATGATGTAGAATGAAACTGTCTCAGAGTGATTGCCAGAAGTGATAAGGGTAATGTCTTGAGTGGAGAGGGAAATGGTGGGGAGTTCTTGTCCATTTAGTGCGTGAACAGCGATCCTATGAGTGAGAGTTCTGAGGGGAATCTGAAATCTCTGTGCAAAAGTGTGGTCCATAAAATTACCTTCAGCCCCAGAGTCCAGAAGTGCTTGGCAGTCGTGCTGATGGACTGACCATCTTAGTCTCACCGGGAGGAGCGTGGAGGTAGATGTAGTCGCTGATGAGGTCTTCCTGGCGGAGATCCCACCCGATAGTAGCCTCAAGTTTACTATCGGGCTTGGCCTTTTACCGGGCAATTATAAGCAAAATGTCCCGCTCCTCCACAATACAGGCAAAGGCCCTGGGACCTCCGCCTCTCCCTCTCCTCCCGGGAAAGCCGAGCTCGACCCACCTGCATGGGCTCGGGATCGTAGACGGGGCTGACCACGTCCCTGCCGCTGGATCGTGTCCCGTCATTTCCTCCAAAGGTACGGGTGGACGGAATCCGACGCTCGACTCTTGACAGTCGAGCGTCCACCCGCAGAGCAAGATCAATGAGGCCATTCAGTGTGGTCGGCAGATCCAGGGCGTAAATCTCTTTCTGGACGTGGTCAGCCAACCCATGCAGGAACATATCCCACTGCGCCTCCTCGTTCCAGCCGCACTCCGCCGCCAAGGTCCGAAACTCGATCGAGAAGTCGGAGACAGATTTCTCTCCCTGACGAAGGTCCGCCAATGCTCTGGCTGCCTCCCTCCCAGAGACAGCCCGATCGAATACCTTCCTCATCTCGGCGGCGAGGGTCTGGAACGAGGCGCAGCATGGATTCTGATTCTCCCACACCGCCGTTCCCCAAAGCGCCGCCTTCCCGGTTAGCAACGTCAGCACGAACGCCACTTTAGCCTGTTCCGTGTTGAAAGTATGTGGTTGAAGAGCGAAGTGCATGGAGCAGCGTGTCAGAAACGCTCTGCAAAAGGCTGGTTCTCCAGCGTATGACTCTGGTACCGGTAGGCGGGGCTCGGTCTGCGATGGTCTCTCTGGAGGTGGTGGGGGAACGGCCGGCGTGGGCGGCGCAGCGGGATTCTGTAGGCGTTGGATCTGCTGGGTGAGCTCGGACACCTGCGTCACTAATGCTTGTACTGCCCGGCCCGTGTCGCCGATATCCCGCTGCTGAGAATCCATCCTCCGAATGCTATGTTGGATAAATTCTTCCAAAGATCCCGAAGATGAACTCGCTGCTTCCATTTGACGGTCAGATCGTTCTGTCATAATGTCTGGATGAAGGACAGGAAGCAGTTGCGAGTTAACAGTTTAATGGATGAATAATAAGAATACAGTACATGCAGGAGGAACACCGTGACGCAGGGACTTCGATGGCCAGGATCCGTGAAGAAGTGCGGTGCGGAGGTGACGGTGAGAAGACAGGAGAACCAGATGCAGACGACGAGGAACAGGAACACAAAGCAGGAACAGAACACCGGAACACCAACACGCAGGACATCAAACAACGATCTGACAGGGATGATAGAACAGCGGTAAGTATTTAAAGAGTCGTGAGATTGATTGCAGCTGGTGATGAATGACGATCAGCTGGAGCGGATCAGGTGATGTCATACACTCACACCCACTACACACGTGCACTCACCCAACAACATAAACACAAGACTAGAAGGAACAGAGAATATGTCTACCGTGACACTGAATCAGTTGAATTTGAACTCAAATCTGAATCAGTTGAATTGGAAATTTAAATCAGTTGACATTAAACTCACATCTGAATCAGTTGAAATTAAACTCGAATCTGAATCAGTTGAAATTGAACTTGAATCTGAATCAGTTGAAATTAAATTTGAATCTGAATCAGTTGAAATTAAACTTGAATCTGAATCAGTTGAATTTGAACTCAAATCTGAATCAGTTGAATTTGAACTCAAATCTGAATCAGTTGAATTGGAAATTTAAATCAGTTGACATTAAACTCACATCTGAATCAGTTGAAATTAAACTCGAATCTGAATCAGTTGAAATTGAACTTTTGAATCTGAATCAGTTGAAATTAAATTTGAATCTGAATCAGTTGAAATTAAACTTGAATCTGAATCAGTTGAATTTGAACTCAAATCTGAATCAGTTGAATTTGAACTCGAATCTGAATCAGTTGAAATTGAACTTTAATCTGAATCAGTTGAAATTAAATTTGAATCTGAATCAGTTGAAATTAAACTTGAATCTGAATCAGTTGAATTTGAACTCAAATCTGAATCAGTTGAATTTGAACTCAAATCTGAATCAGTTGAATTGGAAATTTAAATCAGTTGACATTAAACTCACATCTGAATCAGTTGAAATTAAACTCGAATCTGAATCAGTTGAAATTGAACTTGAATCTGAATCAGTTGAAATTAATTTGAATCTGAATCAGTTGAAATTAAACTTGAATCTGAATCAGTTGAATTTGAACTCAAATCTGAATCAGTTGAATTTGAACTCGAATCTGAATCAGTTGAAATTGAACTTTAATCTGAATCAGTTGAAATTAAACTTGAATCTGAATCAGTTGAATTTGAACTCAAATCTGAATCAGTTGAATTTGAACTTGAATCTGAATCAGTTGAAATTAAACTCAAATCTGAATCAGCTGAATTTGAACTCGAATCTGAATCAGTTGAAATTAAACTCAAATCTGAATCAGTTGAATTTGAACTCGAATCTGAATCAGTTGAAATTAAACTTGAATCTGAATCAGCTGAATTTGAACTCGAATCTGAATCAGTTGTACTTGAACTCGAATCTGACTCAGTTGAATTTGAACTCGAATCTGAATTGGAACTTCAATTTTAATCAGTTGAATTGGAAATTTAAACAGTTGAATTTGAACTCGAATCTGACTCAGTTGAATTTGAACTCAAATCTGACTCAGTTGAATTTGAACTCGAATCTGACTCAGTTGAATTTGAACTCGAATCTGACTCAGTTGAATTTGAACATGAATTCTGTTGCACACACGAAAGACCAACACACTGCAAAAAATGCTCAGTGTTTCTGTCTTGTTTTCCAGCACAAATATCTAAACATTCTTAAATCAAGATACATTTACTGGAGAAGCAGAATGACTGAAGATATTAAGTCTTGCTTTCTGAAAAATGTATCAAAATGACGTTTTCATGCTTAAAACTAGAACAAATATCTGCCAGTGCGGTCAGAAAAATCAACATACTGTAATTCAGAGGGAAAACAAGTTCTTCTTGATTTAAGAATGTTTGGATATTTGTGAAGCTGATGTTTTCCTGAAGCGTCTGTGAGATGCTCTGATGTCTTTCACCCCTCGAGTGTGTTTTCAATCAGATCAGTGTGTGTGTTTTGCTGCGTCACAATCTCTCTATCGCTCTTCTGTCACCTTCAATCCATCCGTTTTCTCCCTCTCCGAGAACAAACGCATGTCAAGGGCAACACTAGCATGCTAATCACGTTTACTGTACGTTACGTGTTCATTATCAGGACACACGCTGTGTGAATGTGAGACAGATAATGGATATGTACATACAGGAATATGGTTTCATTAGCTAATGTCACATAAAGGACGGAGACTCTTGATTATGAATGTGTCCTTATGTAAGATAAGTGTCAGTCGTATCAAATATAAAGCCATCGTTTGACACACATCCACATTTACAGCACTTCATTAAAAGACTGGACTCATGCATTTAGACAGTTCAGAAAATTAATATTAACTCTTTCCCCACCATGTTTACACTGTTATTACGCATTTTCTATAAGAGTACAGAATCACCAGATCAAAACACAGGTGAGAAAGTGGTGGAAAGAAGCGATAGAAGCATTGCTGATGCTTTTATTATGTGTAAGTTTCCTTGGTTCTGCATTGTTTGATTGATTTGCAAGGAACTGAACAAAACACACGGTTTAAATACACAGACCAAACTAATCAAACGAACAACAGGTGTGCAAATGATTGAAACAATGCAGAACCAAGGAAACTAACATGCAATTAGTTTCCTTTGTTCTGCATTGTTTGATTGATTTGCACACCTGTTGTTCGTTTGATTAGTTTGGTCTGTGTATTTAAACCCTGTTTTGTTCAGTTCTTTGTCTAATCTCATCACATTACTGTATGTTTGGTTGTTCTGTTCTTGTTTCCTGAGTTCTTTGCAAAATAAATGTAGCATTGCTCCATTTATTTTCCTTTACTTGACTCTTTTTTTCAACCCAACTGTGACAGTCGAATATTTTGTTCTTTTTATGTAAAATATATATTGAAAAACTGCCTTCAACTTCACATGCTGGATTTACTTTGAAGCAATAATTCACCCTAATTGCTAGTCAATTTCACAGATAATTACAAACATATGGCAATTAAACATTATTTTTTTAAATGGTAAAACTGAAATAAAATTTTCTTTTAAAATGCACTTGAGAAAAGTGTTTTTATTTACAGTACCTGATTTATGTGATTTATTTCTGTTAATTAAATTAACATTTATTAACATTAATTAACATTAACAACCAGTGAGTCGGACAAGCAAAAAACATCATTTTAAGGGGATTTCAGGCTATTCTAATTGTTTTGGATAATAGTAAAATGAACATCTCAAATCACTTTCTCTCCAGAACAGGGGATTTGAATAAATGAACGAACAAACGAACGAATGAACGAATGAATTAAATTTAGACCCTATTTGTGGAAAGTACCAATAACTAAAATGCAATAAAATAAACAAACAAATAAATAAAGCATTATTTATACTCTATTAGTGGAAAATGCCCATAACTAAAACCAAGAATGAAGTTGAATTAAATAAATACAAAATAAAAATGTTAAAAATAAAATGACAATCGCCTTTTGCCATATTTGTGGACTAAAATAATGAAATAAAATATATTAAAAAGACTAATTCATACCCTATTTGTGGACTAAAATATAGAAATAAAATGTATTAAAAAGACTAATTCATACCCTATTTGTGGACCAAAATAATCATGAAATTTAATTAAATATAAAATAAAAGGACATTCATTTATACCCTATTATTTGGACTAAAACCAATCATGAAATGAAATGAATAAAAAATAAAATAAAAGGACACTAATTTATGTCCTATTTGTGGACTAAAACCAATCATGAAATTTAATTAAATTAATAAAATAAAATAAAAATATGAATATGCTATTTATCGGACTAAAACAAATAATGAAATTGAATTAAATATATATTAAATGAAAAATAAATTAAAAAAGGACACTCATTTTTGTGTAAAGTGCCTGTAACTAAACCCAAGAATGAAATGATAATAAAGCACAGCATTAAAGGTGGGATCGATGCATTTTTAAAGCAATACGGGTTTATATTGCACTGATAATCATGAAGAACACGGTCTGGACTCGAGAAACTCTTTCCTCACACACACACACACACTTCAACCTTTCAAGAGCTTTTAATTACATAAGAGATAATCACACACAACACTGAGTGAGTGTGTGTGTGTGTGTGTGTGTGTGTGTGTGTGTGTGTGTCTCACTCACACACACTATATCTGACTGGAAAAGTTAGTTTTTGGCAGGAGATTGATCTATTCTGGGGTTTTGTGTTCAGACCCCTGAATATATTAACCGTATTCAGGGATTTCACGCCTGTCAAACACAGAGAGATTTGAGACAATCTGAGAACGACACGTGAGCGCGATCTCCTGGAGCGAGTCTCAAAACACACACACACACACACACACACACACACAGACACAGACACAGACACACACACACACACACACACACACACACACACACACACACACACACACAACTGAATACCTGCATTATATGGTGGAAAATACAGTTATGCTGATACATGTCCATCATCATTTACTCACACGAAATGTAAGTTGTTATTTGCTTTCTGCTCTCTTTCATTTGCATCTACACAAACCTGATTAAAATACACATTTTGGCTGAAAAACTCTTTAAAATCTGAAATTCTAATGTTTTTGTTACTACACAAAAGTCAAAAGTTTGAATCAATTCATTTTTTTATGAAAGAAGTTTCTTCTGCTCACCAAGACTGCATTTATTTGATCAAAAATACAGTAAAAACTGTGAAATATTCCAATCTATAATGCATGTTTTACATGTAACACATATATTTACTGTCACTTTTGATCAATTTATCCCATTCCTTATTTATTTATTAATCTTAAACTTTTGAATGATAGTGTATCACGGTATCCACAAAAATATGACGCAGTTACGCTGCTTAATTATAGATTTTCTTGCTTCAGAGCAGATCAAACTCTATTCTGGCCACAAGTTAGACATCACAGAGCATCATTTAACTCTCAATTATGGACATTATTCAGTAGATCATGGCATGTTTAATGTGAAGGATATGAAAATGAAGCTTAAGGACAGAGAAATCACGTTCAGCTGATGAAATATTGGACATTTTTTGGAAATGCATAGACATAAACTCTAACTTTACGAGAGTGCAACCTCTTGAACTGAATAATTTGATATTTGAGGCAGTGTTTTTTGTAAAAATCTGCTGTTAAAAGTCAAACATCTGAAGTATTAAGAATAAAAGGAGTGCAGACATACAGTTCTACAGGATTGAGTTATAATTGTGTCTCATTCCTCACTCTTCAGCACTGACAGCAAATCTCACAGTGTAAATCATCAATCCTGCAGTAACAAAGATGGACAAATGCATTAAAACAACAATACTGTACAAATCAAACGTATATATGAACTCAGATACTGAGCAATAAACCATCATAAAAAATCTTCCACATCCACACACATCTCTTCATTTAAATATCTCTCAATATTTATTATCTCAATCTGTGGTGCATGGAAACAGGAACGCGTGAAATTAAACCCTCTTTTATGCTTTTCTGTCAAGCGGTGCATTAAATACCACTAAACCTGTTGCTCTTCCTCAAGAGGAAACCTTTCCATTTCAAAGTCAAATTTAAAAGTAAATTGGAGAATTGTAAAAAAAACAACAAAAAAAACATGTCCAGGTCACATTTAAATTCATAAAAAAAAAGAATAATGTAATGTCATGGCAGTTACAAACATTTCCCATCACAATGCAAAAAATAATGATGAAATAAAAATAAATAATAATAAATAAAAGGAATACATCTTAAAATAGTCCTAAAATAGGCTTAATTTTCTTTAATGAAAATAGAATTTTATAATAGAATTTTTAAAAATATTTTTAATATAACTTTTTCCTTTTGATTTTAGGGGGAAATATATAGAAGCTGGTTTACGCCATGGAATAAAAAATTAAAAAGGTAATTGCGACCATCTCAAAATGTAAAAAAAAAAATTCTCAGAAGTTTGACTATATCTTTCAATTCTGACTTTCTTGCAATTGTGAGTTTATATTCTACAATTGAAACTTTTCCTTAGAATAATTGTGATATAAACTCGCAATGGCAAGAAAAAAAGTGAAAATTGTGGGGAAAAAGTCAGAATTTTGAGATAAAAACCCACAATTCCTAGAAAAAAGGTCAGAATTGTGAGAAAAAAAAGTTAGAATTGTGATATAATAATTTTGTGATATAAACTCGCAATTATGAAAAAAAATATTAGAATTATGAGAAACTCGTAATTATGAGAAAAAAAATCAGAATTGTGAGATAAAATAAAAGTCTTAATTATCGTCATTATTTCTGATTTATTCAGCGGCGTAAACAAGCTTCCACAGAAACATGACAGATTTCGAGGAGCGACTGACAGCATCAGAGGATGAAGAAAGCGTGTGAATGAACGAGCGCAGTTTCTCCTCCACAGTCTGGGATGTAAAGCACACACGACCGTTCACCGATGAATCACAAGCATCAGATTATTGTCATTTTTCCTTCTAGTACCACAATGATGATGTTCTTGCACAAACAACGTCTCCTTGACGACAGAACAGTGATTCACCATAGAAACAGTGAAGAATCAGCACAGATCTGGAACAGAACAACTAGAGACGCTCTCGCTCGTTCCAGAACCCAGTGAGCCACTAAAGCCCGTGACTGACGGATCTGACTCACTCCACACGCACAAAAAAACATTTATGTATTTCAATTGCATATGAAATGTGGATTATACACGTTTGGAAACACTTAAAGCCTTTAAATATCATGCATCATCAACATTTTTTAATGCATTAATTATGCCTTGTATTGCACCTTAAAATGCATTGCATAATCTCATCAATAATAGTAACCACAGTTATAATACTTATCTATTAATTGAATATGCCTTTAGAAAGTATAATGCATTAAAACCAAGGAATCTGTAAATATTATAATGCATTTTAACTTTGGTTACAATAAGATGCATTATAGCATACATTATGAATACCTTTATAATACATTATACATAAAAGCTTTAAGTAAAGTGTTTCCCACGGATTTAACAAACTAATAAACTTAATGTGATTCATATTTGTCAGTCATGCATTAATAAAACCATGGCATAGTTTATTACGAAATATCTGCATCTTGCTTTTATTAAATGGTCATATTTCAAAATGCATTTATTTAAATAGAATGAGAATAAATCTGTTCATTGTGAAAACAATTTAATTTCTTGAGATAAAAAGATGGTTAAAATTTGATTAGCTGTGTAACAAGCAAACTTCAGTTAGTTATGATGTATGAGATTGAAACAAAATGGATTTATTGATGATGAATATATAAAGCTGGTTATTGTGTATTTAAAATTCATTTATTAGTAATATTACAGAAATCTGACCTGCGTGTCTGACAAATATCAAGCTTATTCGTTTATTTTAAAACTGTGTAATCCAAATAATTTAAATTTAATATGCAATTCAAATCTTAAATTTAAGCCTAAATATTTTTCATATTGAATGAGCAAGTTTCTAAGCAGACACAGTACTGTAATAATCATAAAAACACACATCACACACAAATAATGGTTAAAATAAAGTGTTTTACATCAATACTTTTTAGTCTTGAAAGACAATATTTGAATCTATATTTCTTTCGTCATGTTGGAGGCATTTTTTAATGTACTCTACGATGTACAGTTACACATACAGTGTTGCCTTGTGTTTAGGTTCCCTTAAAACGCTGTCTAGATAGGGAGCTCACTGGGATTTGGAACGAAGCTTCTTTGTCTGTTTACATCGCAAATTTCAGCGGCAGAACAGAAGAAAGACAGAAGCAGGCCTTTTGTGTGTGTTACTAAGTTTTCGCTAGTTGATATTCACAGTATATATTAAACATGTTGAGCTGATGGGCTATGAGGGGTTCAAAACTGCTGGTGAATTTTCATGTATTTGGATGTTTTTATCAGAAATGATTTAGACATTCGAGGGACTCTCAATACATCTATGAAAATAAATATATGGCAAAATCCTTTGAAATGCTTCTTTTCATCACATAAACTTGGTTGAGTTTGCACACACACACACACACACACACACACACACACACACACACACACACACACACACACACACACACACACACACACACACACACACACACAATGTTTGTTACCTGTCGAGATAAATTCACCAGCTTGGAACACAATGTTCACGCACAGGCTGCACAGAAATACATTTGTTTGCCACTTCTGTAAATAAGAACCACATTAAACTCCACAAAGTGAAGTGACTCCAGATTAAACTGCAGTGTGAACGTGTGCACCAACTCTGATGCTGCAGTGAAACCAGGGGCCTCGTTTATCAAACGCATAGAGTTCAGCTTAAATGTCAAAAGTAAGGAACAAATCAGGATTTATGACGGCAGAAACTGAGCAGTAATTAAAACTATACAACAATATGAAAATGTAAAGATAAATAGGCAATCATAAGAAGCTTTTATATTAATATATGCTCAAATGAGCAAAATTTTAACTGATTTGTAATAACGAATTAAGAAATAATTATTTCCTGAAAAAATAATATTTATTCTATTTTTTTGTATATATACATATATGTGAAAATCTAAAAGTATGTAAGAAAAATAGGGAATATAAATAAGCGTTTATATTATTATATGATCGAATGAGCAATATTTTTAACTGATTTGTGATTAATTAGTTAATTTCCTGAAAAATAAAATATTTATAAGATTTCTTTTACACATACATTATATATACATGTATATATACACATATATGTGAAAGTGTAAAAAAAAAGTAAAAAAATAAATAAAAATTAGGGAAATTATTATATGATCAAATAAACAACATTTTTAACTGATTACATGTATATATACATATGTGAAAAAGAATTGGGAATATAAATAAGCATTTATATTATTATATGGTCAAATGAGCAACATTTTAACTGATTTGTGATAGCGAATTAATTATTTCCTGAAAAAATGAATCTTTATAAGTATCTTCTTACTGATACATGTACATTTATTGTGAAAATCTAAAATATATATATATATATAAAAAAATTAAGGATTTTTTTGTGCATTTGGACCCATTATACATTTTTTATAGGACCATTTCATAACCTGTCACAGTTAGTATCATTGTACTTATTAATAATTCATATAGTATCATTGTACGTAATTCATAATTTCAAAAATTATATATATATATAAACTGTCATAACTTTCGCAAACGTTCACATTTAGGATCATTCTTTGCACGTCATTATAAACGAGGCCCCTGTTTTTTGTTTTGTTTTGTTTGTTCTGAGGAACCAATGCAAACATCCTGTACAACGAACAGCGCAGGAAAACCGCTAACAAAACTTGTGATGGTACTAAAAAAAAAAAAAGTTCCTTTCTTAAATCCTAGAGTGGGATCGATCCCTGGAACTACACGGTAGTTTCGTTCCTCCAGGGTCCGGTGCGTATATTCCCCGTGCCGTCGGGGGGGTACAGCGCGTTCCCCTTGAGGAGCCCGTTCTGATTGGCGAGCGAGTGTGTGCGAGCGTGAAGCTCGATGTGTGTGTGATGCAGATCGTCCTCCGCCGTCTTCCCGCACCCGCACAGAAACGTCTCGTTCAGGAGCTCGTCTTTAGCGCAACACACGTGATGATGATGATGATGGCAGGAGTCGTGAGCGAGGTGGCAGATGTGGTCGTGTGGGGAGTTAGCGCGCGAGCTATGCGCGCTAGCACTAGCGCCATCCGAGGGAATCCGAAAAGCTAGTTCTCGTTGGCGTCTCGCTTTAGTCCTGACGGGTTTCACGCAGCGGTGCAGGTGCACGGCCGGTCGGTATCCTTCGGGATCGGCGTGGAGAAGCACATGAGGCGTGTTTTCGTCATCGAGAAGCTGTAGCGCGGCGCAACACGGCGAAACCGGCGTCAAGCAAGTCACGTGATTGTGATTCTGACACGCACAATGAGAATGGCTCAGAATTGATTTCCCCGGACAAACTGAATCCGAAAGGCAATGTCGCATGTCCCCGTTTACGTTGGTTTTGTGTGCGTGACACGCTTTATTATTAGCATTCAAGCGGCGTCCCGGACAACACGCGCACCAGCAATGCCACACGTCGTCACGTTTCGCGCAATGGTGAATTAGCACGAATAACCCGAGCGTGACGGAAAACGCCCCGTATAAGCAGCTGAAGATCATATCTAGAAAGTGACCCTGTGTGACCGCGAGAGCACCGAATGTCCACGTGGTGAGGAATAAAAACAGCGTGAAGGCAGTCGTCCTCAGCTGAGCTTTAAACGAGTGTTCGTTAGCTAGCGTGGAAGGGTTGATGAGGCCCGGGCATCCGCCGTGACACTGACCGGGTTCGGGTCTCGTCTCGTTCTGGTGGACGTCGGCTAGTCTCTGTTGCTCTTCGCTCACGGGCTTCAGCTCGTACTTCTTCTCCGGGTGTTTGCGTAACTGGATGAAGGTGAAGATGAAGTAGACGCAGGTCACCAGAAGGATGAAGGCCACCGGGCCGTAAAACGCTCCGAGACTGGGTTCCCACGCCATCCAACAACTGCAAACACAAAATCAAAATGCTTATTTTTTTATCGGTGCACATCATTATTGGTTTAAATAATCTTGAATCAGAATAAGATCTTCTTGCAGCATCGCTTCTCTTCTTTGATGATGTGGGCGGGGCTATAACCTGTCACTCACATGAGATCAGCCAATAGCAAAAACAACCATCCAATAAATTCCCCACGGACACAATCAAGCCCCGCCCACATTTGTTCTTGCTAAAGAAGGTTTATAGGGGTTTTGTGTTTGTGTGTGTGTGTGTGAGAGTGAGTGAGTGTGTGTGTGTGAGTGAGTGTGTGTGTGAGTGAGTGAGTGTGTGTGTGTGTGTGAGTGTGTGTGTGTGTGTGTGTGTGTGTGTGTGTGTGTGTGTGTGTGTGTGTGTGTGTGTGTGTGTGTGTGTGTGTGTGTGTGTGTGTGTGTGTGTGTGAGGCCCCATCCACACTACTACGTTTTAGTTTAGAAACGGAGACCTTATGCTACGTTTGCACCTCCCGTCCAGACTAAAACAGCAAAAACGAAGACCTAAAATGGAGAAGTTTAGAAACGCTGCCGACCCCGTTTTGCGTTTTGAATCTCCGGAGGGCGTTTTAGTGAAGACGGGTCGAAACGGAGGACTTTAGAAACGATGACGCAGAGGCTCACGCTCGGCTCTCTGGTCATACTGTACAACGGAAGAAAACATACAACAACAGCCTGGACTACCAGTTACGTTAGTGCAAGTAAATTCTGCATTTTACAACGGTATAACTGCCTACATGCGCCGGAGGCAAGCTATTATTCCAGCGATCTGTGACAATTCCCGTGTGCAACGGCGGTATCGACTGTAAATGGAGCGTTGGTTTTGGGTTAAGCCGGGAAGAACCAGCGCATGGTGAGATAATTTTACAAATGAAGTTGTGGTTCCTGAGGAATGGTGCGAAAACTTTCGAATTTCCAGATCGGCACTTATCAACCTCAGCGAAATCTGAGGAATAGTCAATCTGATTCCTCTTTACTCCGGCACACACATGCCCAGTGTAGGTGAATGGTCACGTGATCCGCGTTTTCAGTCGTTTTAATGTGGACGGAGATCAATTCTAATACGCAGCTGAAACGCTGGTGTGGACGGAGATCGTATTCGTTTTAATTCTCCGTTTCTAAACTAAAACGCAGTAGTGTGGATGGGGCCTGAGTGAGTGAGTGTGTGTGTGTGAGTGTGTGTGTGTGTGTGTGTGAGTGAGTGAGTGAGTGAGTGTGTGAGAGTGTGTGAGTTAACGAGTGAGTGAAGGCCTCATTGCGGTGCATCTGACCAATCACAGCCCTCGTGGTCTGCGTCGCCTCGACGCATAGTTAAAATGTTTTGGAGGTGCACATCGAGCTATGGCGGAGGGGTTCGCGGCAACACCGAGGTTTCTGCGGGGGTACACCGCCGATTCGACACAGAAGCATAAAACAGGCTTAAGTGAGTGTGTGTGAGTGAGTGAGTGAGTGAGTGAGTGAGAGAGAGAGAGTGTGTGTGTGTGTGTGGGTTATATACAGCACGCCATGACCGTATTGTAGATCTCATTGCAAGTGCTGTTCAATCTATATTTCCTATGTATGAACACTCACGAGTAATCGCAGACTGGTTTAACAGCTCTGATGATGTGTTTTGTAACACCGCTGACGTTGTGCTCATGGGTACAGATAGAAAGGAGATGCTAGTCCTTGAAATAGGTTGTGTTTATGATTTGTATATGGACATAGCCTTTTTCGAAAAAATGACTGAATACCAACCCCTCCTTGCAAAGATTAGTGAGCTAGGATATGCATGCAAGTTTGTGGCACTGATATTTGGCAGCCTGGGACACGTCCACAAATTCACTGTTAGTGGACTAAGACTGGCAGGGCTACCAAAAGGAAAGTCTTAAGTCTATATTTGATTTAATGCAAATTTAAACTTTCATAACTTTTTCATACTTCCATTTTTTGAAGTGCTTTCACTTAAGG
>NW_027509201.1:0-12500 GCF_051911475.1 Siphateles boraxobius | reverse complement strand
AAATTCTCAGAAAATGCATTAATACCAAAATATTGAAACGTCTGTTTATCCATAGGCTCCTCCCAGAAAGGAGTCCAGACATTAGAAAAATATCAGTCTACACATGCGTTTTTTAATATAGGGAAATCGACAGTCATGTGTGACAAAAAAGAAATCTTTAACTTTTAGGAGGCAACGATTTTTTGTTGTTGTAATTCTGTGAATTACACTGCGCAAATCTAATGAAGAAGGGTTGGCTCTCAACAGAACATAAAATATTCATTTTATTTTATTTTTCGTGTTCGCATTTATGAGGAAAAAACAATGTTACAGACGTGACAGTTCTCCGTTACGGACGCGACCGCTCTGAAGCGGCACTAAAAGACTGCTTTAAAACTTTCACAGAGACCTTACACAGAAATCCTTTCTTTAAAGTGAATTTCGTTTTGTATTAATTGTACGGACCTGAAAAATATATCTATATTGAAATGTCTACTTGTAAACAGAACAATTCAAAACGAAAGAAAACAGACTGCTCTCTGCTTATGAAATGAAAAGTGCATTTCAACATGTCTCCTTGCTATATTTGACATATTCATAATCATCGCCGGTTCTTTGTGACAGCTTTTCGGTGCCTTATCGGCAGCGCCGCCGCCCTTACATGAACGCGTCACCACGGCATCAAAAACATGATTGCGTGATGAAAACATGAAAAATACCACATAAACATAGCCTAACTGTTTAGAAAGAAAACACAGAACGAATAGCCTAATGCGCATACGTCCATCTCGCGAATGTAGTCTTCTTCATGCCATCTTCACCATTAGCCGCTTTCCACTGGCCAGCGTGAGCACAGAGGCCGAAATTATACCTCACGGCACTCCTGTAAAAAATACATCGCTATACAAATATATCAGACGCTATGGCAAGCCGTTTTAACTTTTATTCATTTCCAGGATATGAATTCTTGATATCAACAATTCAATTTTAACTAGTTAAAATTATAGTTATTGATATCAGGAATTAGATTTATACTAGTAACAATGGCAATTCTTGATATCAACAATTAAATTTTTACTAATTAAAATGCTCATTCTAGATATCAAGAATTGTATTTCAACTAGTAAAAACTATAATTCTTGATATCTGTAATTGTATTTTCACTAGTGAAATGTCACCATAGGCTGCCATTCAAAATCAATTGTTGATATCAAGAATTGATTTCTTACTAGTTGCAATTCCAATTTTACATATCAGAAATACAATTCTTACTAGTAAAAACCTTTATTTTTGATATCAAGAATTCAATTGTCACTAGTTGAAATGTCTATTCTTGATATCAACAATTGAATTGCTACTAGTAACAATGTTCATTTTTGATATCAATAATTCCATTTTCACTAGTGACCATGTTAATTTCTGATATCAGGAATGTGATTGTTACTAGTAAGAAAGCCATTTTAGATATCTGAAATAATATTGATATCAGAAATACATTTTCAGATATCAAAAATGAAAGTTTTTACTAGTAGCAATTAAATTGTTGATATCAAGAATAGACATTTCAACTAGTGACAATTTAATTATTGATATCAGGAATTCCAATTCTTACTAGTAACAATGTAATTATTGATATGAAAAATTATATTTCTACTAGTAAGAAATCAATTGTTGATATCAACAATTAATTTTGAATGGCAGCCTATGGTGACATTTCACTAGTGAAAATACAATTACAGATATCAAGAATTCAATTGTTGATATCAAGAATTAAATTGTTGATAACAATAATTAAATTGTTGATATCAAGAATTCATATCCTGGAAATGAATAAAAGTTAAAACGGCTTGCCATACAGACGCTGCCATTTAGTCTTTAATTACAGACTTGGACACCACACGCGGCTATTGACTGACCACGAACAGGTAATTTAGCCTACTTGCATTTTTCATTCGTTAATGTCTGGCGGTCTTGCTGTTTTTTTTTTTTTTGTTTGTTTTACAATTAAAACTAAAAGTCTGTTGTAACGCAAGCATTACCGAACATGTACCGCGTAAAATATTACGGAAAATTGATTAGTAATGCCTTACACTACTGCGTTACAGCAAAACGTAATATGTTACTGTAATGCATTACTTTTGTAACGCGTAACTCCCAACACTGGTGATGGGTAGGTTTAGGGGTCGGGTTAGTGTGTGTGTGTGTGTGTGTGTGTGTGTGTGTGTTGGGTAGGTTTAGGGGTCGGTTTGTGTAAAGTATAAAAACATCTAAGGAATGTCCCCATTTAGATAGCTAAGTAAAAAAAGTGTGTGTGTGTGTGTGTGTGTGTGTGTGTGTGTGTGTGTGTGTGTGTGTGTGTGTGTGTGTGTGTTTGTGTGTGTGTTTTAGATTGGTCTGCCTCAGCAGCCTAACAGCGGTCATCAATGCTCATGTCAGAATGAGTGAGATGGCCAATCAAATCAAATTTAGTGTTTAGTGTTCACAGAAGACGAGTGTGAATTCCCTCGCAGACCTTTAGTTTTAGTGAGAGTCTGTGGAAAGATGTT
Source organism: Siphateles boraxobius (assembly GCF_051911475.1). Taxonomy (NCBI): domain Eukaryota; kingdom Metazoa; phylum Chordata; class Actinopteri; order Cypriniformes; family Leuciscidae; genus Siphateles; species Siphateles boraxobius. The sequence goes on along the minus strand of NW_027509201.1, from coordinate 9,975 downwards.
AGTCCAAAAACATTTAATATCTGACATTTTATGACAGAAATAATCAGCAGTAATATCCAGTGAAGCAAACTACTCAAAATATTTATGAAATTTCACCTTTTTGAATTGAAAACATGCTATTATTTACATGATTCATAACTGAATGTGACGAGACAAGAAATGTTGAGCGTTTTTTTTACATATTAGACAAACCACTAATGGTGAATGTTTGCAAAAAATACATATTATTTGCAAATAGTTTAAACTGATTAGTCCTACTTCACAAATTATAAACCTGGAACTTTTACTGTTCTTATTACTTTTGCTTTATTGTTTTAAAGAAGAAATAAAGAAATGTTCAAGACATGATTACGACCTTGATATTTCTAAATGAATTCGAGTTTTGAGCGAATCAATCGGGTGAACCAATGATTCAAAGAGCCATTCATAAAGAGAGCCATTTACTTCATTCCTGAATAAATCAGCGTTTGAACGAATCTAATGAATGATTCAATGACTCACTCATTTACTGCCACCTACTGGCAGTTTTAGTTTCTTATTTAGAAATTATTTAATTTTTTCATCAAAAAAAATAATAATTTCATTATAATAAAAAAAAACGTTAAATGTATAGTTCAACCAAAAATGAAAATCATCATATATGCACCCCTCATGGCCGCTGTAGCCTAAAAGGTTATGCATAATAAATTCTATGTTGAATCATATATAATATAGCTTTCTAAAGCTATAGCTTTTCTTTTTTATCTTTTTTTACATCTATTTGACACTTTTCTCATTTTACACAATAATGACTTTTATCATTTTCAGGTCATTTCTCAGCCAAATTTGATGTGCAATTAAAAATTTGAATCGCTTGACAGCCCTGATAAACTGTTATTAATGTACAAAGTTGTGTGTTAAACAACCATAGACAACTAAACTCAACAATTAAACTAATATAAAACAGGCACATCCACCCATCGACAGATTTACCGCGGTATAAGCGGTAACTACCATACACTGACCAGCTCAAGTGTGTGTGATAACTTCATCACACACTGATTTAGACACACGCTGCTGTGTGATCTCACTCTTATTCTCTCTACGGCTGCTTTATTCACATGTAGAAGATGATTGTGTTCATCATTTTGACACTGACAGAAGGTTAACGTGGTCCTGATGCTGGATCTTCACTGGAAGAGCTTCATCTTGGCTAATGTGGAATAAATTCTATGTTGAATCATATATAATATATGTCACATGCCTGTCCTGTCTTGTGTTGCACATGGGTGTTTTGTTATTGTGGGCCATGTGCTCTTGTCCTTGTCTGATCCCTCCCCCTCGTTACCTGATTATTGTTTGAGTTCTTCCACCTGTCCCCTCTTGATTTGTTCCCTTCTTAAGTCTCCTCTTGTTTGCAGTCTTTGTCGGATCGTTGTCTAATGTTTCCTGTTCCCTGTGATCCTCCTGTAAGTTTCATGTTCTGTTTTTGTTTTATATGTATTAGTTATGTTTTCCCCCTCGTGGGTTTTGTTTTGTTTATGTTTTCTTTTGTAAATAAATATAATTTCTCCTGCACTTGAGTACTCACACTTTTTTCCTTACCTGTTCCGTGACATAATGATCCGACCTAATGAGGACTCAGCGGAGAAGAGGGGCCATGCCAGGGACTGTTCACGCTCCGTTTGCCCAGCGAGAGACTGTTCACGTCACGTCTGCCCAGCGAGAGACTGTTCACGTCACGTCTGCCCAGCGAGAGACTGTTCACGTCACGTCTGCCCAGCGAGAGACTGTTCACGTCACGTCTGCCCAGCGAGAGACTGTTCACGTCACGTCTGCCCAGCGAGAGACTGTTCACGTCACGTCTGCCCAGCGAGAGACTGTTCACGTCACGTCTGCCCAGCGAGAGACTGTTCACGTCACGTCTGCCCAGCGAGAGACTGTTCACGTCACGTCTGCCCAGCGAGAGACTGTTCACGTCACGTCTGCCCAGCGAGAGACTGTTCACGTCACGTCTGCCCAGCGAGAGACTGTTCACGTCACGTCTGCCCAGCGAGAGACTGTTCACGTCACGTCTGCCCAGCGAGAGACTGTTCACGTCACGTCTGCCCAGCGAGAGACTGTTCACGTCACGTCTGCCCAGCGAGAGACTGTTCACGTCACGTCTGCCCAGCGAGAGACAGTGCACGCTCTGTCTGCCCAGTCAGAGACTGAGCACGTCCAGTCTGCCCAGTCAGAGACTGAGCACGTCCAGTCTGCCCAGTCAGAGACTGAGCACGTCCAGTCTGCCCAGTCAGAGACTGAGCACGTCCAGTCTGCCCAGTCAGAGACTGAGCACGTCCAGTCTCCCCAGTCAGAGACTGAGCACGTCCAGTCTCCCCAGTCAGAGACTGAGCACGTCCAGTCTGCCCAGGCAGAGACTGAGCACGTCCAGTCTGCCCAGTCAGAGACAGATCCGGAAATGCCCATTTGTGTGGCCGCCAAGGCACTTACGGACTATCTGGAGCATCTGGCTCGGATCCTGGACATGCCCGTGTCTGCTGTTCCAGAGCCGGACCCAGTGTCTCCTGTTTCAGAGGCGGAGCCAGTGTCTGCGGTTCCAGAGCAAGAGGCAGAGCCAATGCCTGTTCTGGAGACAGAGCCAGTGCCCGTTCCAGAGCCGGAGGCAGAGCCAATGCCTGTTCCAGAGCCAGAGCCAGAGGCAGAGCCAGTGCCTGTTCCAGAGCCGGAGACCGTGCCTGTTCCAGAGCCGGAGACCGAGCCAGTGCCCGTTCCAGAGCCGGAGGCAGAGCCAGTGTCTGTTCCAGAGCCGGAGCCAGTGTCTGCTGTTCCAGAGCCGGAGGCAGAGCCAGTGCCTGTTCCAGAGCCAAGGCCTGTTCCAGAGCTGGAGCCAATGTCTGTTCCAGAGCCAGCGCCTGTTCCAGCGCCAGAGCCAGTGTTTGTTTCTGTGTTTGTGTTTGTTCTTGTGACTGTTACAGTTCTTGTGTCTGTTCCTGAGCCGGTGTCTGTTGTTCCTGAGCCGGTGTCTGCTGTTCCTGAGCCGGTGTCTGCTGTTCCTGAGCCGGTGTCTGCTGTTCCTGAGCCGGTGTCTGCTGTTCCTGAGCCGGTGTCTGCTGTTCCTGAGCCGGTGTCTGCTGTACCTGAGCCGGTGTCTGCTGTACCTGAGCCGGTGTCTGCTGTACCTGAGCCGGTGTCTGCTGTACCTGAGCCGGTGTCTGCTGTACCTGAGCCGGTGTCTGCTGTACCTGAGCCGGTGTCTGCTGTACCTGAGCCGGTGTCTGCTGTTCCTGAGCCGGTGTCTGCTGTTCCTGAGCCGGTGTCTGCTGTTCCTGAGCCGGTGTCTGCTGTTCCTGAGCCGGTGTCTGCTGTTCCTGAGCCGGTGTCTGCTGTTCCTGAGCCGGTGTCTGCTGTTCCTGAGCCGGTGTCTGCTGTTCCTGAGCCGGAGCCACCGTCGTGGCCGCCCGATGGGGGGTCTTCACCGCCCTGGCCGCCCGATGGGGGGTCTTCTGCTTCGCCCTGGCCGCCCGATGGGTCGTCTGCTTCGCCCTGGCCGCCCGATGGGTCGTCTGCTTCGCCCTGGCCGCCCGATGGACTGTCTGCTTCGCCCTGGCCGCCCGATGGACTGTCTGCTTCGCCCTGGCCGCCCGATGGACTGTCTGCTTCGCCCTGGCCGCCAGATGGACTGTCTGCTTCGCCTTGGCCGCCCGATGGACTGTCTGCTTCGCCCTGGCCGCCCGATGGACTGTCTGCTTCGCCCTGGCCTCCCAGGACTAAGCGTTCTGTCCCTCCCGTCCCGCCCTGGTCCGTCCCTCCCTGGTCCGTCCCTCCCGTCCCGCCCTGGTCCGTCCCTCCCGTCCTGGCCTGGTCCGTCCCTCCCATCCCGCCCTGGTCTGTCCCTCCCGTCCCGCCCTGGTTCGTCCCGCCCTGGTCTGTCCCTCCCGTCCCGCCCTGGTCTGTCCCTCCGGTTCCGCCCTGGTCTGTCCCTCCGGTCCCGCCCTGGTCTGTCCCTCCCGTCCCTCCCGTCCCGCCCTGGTCTTATGGAGCATCTGGTAGCCGCTCCGTAGGGAGGGGGTAATGTCACATGCCTGTCCTGTCTTGTGTTGCACATGGGTGTTTTGTTATTGTGGGCCATGTGCTCTTGTCCTTGTCTGATCCCTCCCCCTCGTTACCTGATTATTGTTTGAGTTCTTCCACCTGTCCCCTCTTGATTTGTTCCCTTCTTAAGTCTCCTCTTGTTTGCAGTCTTTGTCGGATCGTTGTCTAATGTTTCCTGTTCCCTGTGATCCTCCTGTAAGTTTCATGTTCTGTTTTTGTTTTATATGTATTAGTTATGTTTTCCCCCTCGTGGGTTTTGTTTTGTTTATGTTTTCTTTTGTAAATAAATATAATTTCTCCTGCACTTGAGTACTCACACTTTTTTCCTTACCTGTTCCGTGACAATATAGCTCTTTTTTTTTTACATTTTTCTCATTTTACACAATACTGACTTACAATGATCATTTTCGGGTCATTTCTCAGCCAAATTTGATGTGCAATTAATTTGTGTTTACAAATTTTTAATCGCTTGACAGCTTTGTTATTAATGTACAAAGTTGTGTGTTAAACAACGTCTCAATGAAAGCTGTTCAGGATGGCTCGTACCTCAGCATGGGTGACTTCGGGTGAGGCGGCGCGTGATCTCCGTCCTGAGCTTGCTGGGGTTTTTTGGTCACTTGTTTGTAGATGTTTCGTGCCGTTACACCCAACCAGAGCATAGTGGACAGAGAAGAGTAATGCAACACGATCCCCACCTGAAACACACACACACACACACAGATGAGTGTTTGAGGCGCAGAACACACTGAAACAATTGCAGATAAAACTAACGTTTTTTTTAGTGCTGGGCAACTATTAATCACGATTAATCACATCCAAAATAAAAGTTTGTGTTTACATAAAATGTGTGTGTGTATGGTGTATAATTATTTTATGTGTATATATATATATATAAATACACACACAAGTATATATTTAAGAAAAATGTGTTATTCATATATACAATATTTATATATAATATAAATTATGTATAAGTATATATACAGTATTTACATGCAATTGTTTCTTGAATAAAACATGCATATGTGTGTATTTACATATACAAAATAATTATACACTGCACACACACATATATTATGTAAACACAAACTTTTATTTTGGATGCGATTAATCGTTGCTCAGCACCAGTTTTTTTTTATCATGTTATTTTTAGAAGCATATTTATAGTATCATGTAAATATAACATTGGCAAGAATGCTTTAAATTGAAGCATTAAAAAGTGACAGTAAAGACATTTAAAATGTTATAAATTATCATTATAAAAAATTATATTTCAAATAAATGATGTTCTTTTGAACTTTCTATTCATTAAAGAATCCTGAGAAATAAAATATATCATTGTTTCCACACACATATTCATAATAATCAAATGTATTTTGAGCATCAATTAATCATATTACAAATGATTTCTGAAGGATCATGTGACACTGAACACTAGATGCTGAAAATTCAGCTTTGATCACAGGAATAAATTACACTTTACTATATATATTCACATAGAAAACAGTGTTTTACTGTATTTTTCATCAAATAAATACATCCTTTTTAAACAAAAGAGACATTTTACTGACCTCAAACTTTAAACAGTAGTAGTATATACAGTAAATTACAGATATATGATATAACGACTTAAATGGAAGCAAATGGGACAGACATAATTGCGTTGTTTAGTGATAATTTTGCCTTAGGTTGTCATCCATCAAATCAAATACATTAAACACATCAGGCTGGATTACAGCATGTGTTATGTGTGTCTCATGAACATGATGTGTATAATGGAAAATGAGACATAAAATAACTGAAAAGAATAGTGACTGATCTTAATAATCTCAAGGCCAATTATACAGACAATATACCAGTCTATTAAAATAAAAATAAAAACTGGAATTGTATCCTAATGATACTAATAACACTGCAACACACACAGATAAACGTTAAGCTCGCTCGGCTGAACATAAAGCTATACACACTTCCCGTCTGGCGTGGTGTTATTTTCTTCATCTGTAATCTAAATTAAATCATATATTCAGCAGGAATCTGACTAAATATCATTTCTCTCATCCACTTATGGTACGCATCAGAGACGGCAAATAAAATAATCATATTTTCCCTGCGTTCTCGTCTGGGGAGCCGCGTGTTCTGAGAAAACAACATATATGTTCACAAACACTCCTGTGAAATTACCCAGAAGGCTAAAACTGATCCATATCATCAGGAGACACTGACTGACAACAGATTCCCATTACACAGATTACACTTTCCCGTGTCACCCATCACTCGGCCAATCAAAGCCAGCTTCTCTACGTCCCTCATGATCAAACACATGAAGATGAATACATGTAAATCTGAGAACGACCTTGAGCCGCGACACCGAACTGAAACCCAGAGACATTCGACTGGAGCTTCACAACAATGTGATCAATCGCATGTAAATCGGCGTTTTTGTGATTTTGAACGTGATTGAAATGTCTATTCTGCTCACCAAGCCTGAATATATTTGATCAAAAATACAGTACAAATTTTGAATTATTATTAGAATTTAAAATAATGGTTTTCTATGTGAATATATATTAAAGTGTAATTTATTCCTGTGAATTTTCAGCATCATTACTCCAGTCTTCAGTGTCACATGATCCTTCAGAAATCACTATAATATGATGATTTGATGCTCAAGAAACATTTCTGAAGGATCATGTGACACTGAAGACTGGAGTAATGATGCTGAAAAAAACACATCTTTGGTCACAGGGATAAATTACAGTTTACAATATATTCAGACAGAAAACAGCTATTTTAAATGGCAATATTATTCACAATTTTTACTGTATTTTTTAACTTTACATTTTTTTAGATCAAATAAATGCAGCATTGCTGAGCAGAAAATACTTTTTTCAAGGAATAAACTATAGTTTACAATATATTCAGATAGATTCAGAATTCCAATAATATTTTAAAAGATTTACTGTTTATTCACTGTAATTTTTTTGATGAAATAAATGCAGCCTCGATGAGCAGAAAATACTTTTTTCAAAGGCAGACAGCACATTCAAATGGAAAAATGAAAAATCAGTTATTAAATACATAAAACCCCTGACACAAACCTCTCAACTAACCAATCAAACATCATATTCACAGACTAAATCATCTAAACCATTAGAACGGCACCACAGCGAATATATATAATATTAGTGCCATATTTGTTATCAATTTATATGATATTTACACACTTTGCCACCCATTTAGAAATTATTTGTGCCGTCATGTAGCTTGACGATACACCACTATCTCATTAAAAGTGCATATAAGAAATATTGCTTGTTCTGATAAAATAAATGTAGTGGGTCATACAGTATTACATGCGTTTAATTCAGGATTGTGCAACATTCGAAATTTAATTGTAAATGGCCAAACTAAAATTCCTGAAATTGATTTTGAATATGATCAGCAAACAGGATGTAAATTTACTATAGGTTATTGTCCATAACATAAAACTCATAATCAGCTTATTATATCATCAGTGAATTTAGCACTATCAAAAGCATGCAAAGCAAACGTTATATAATGTTATAAAACTGTTAGTAAATTACTGAATTTGATTTGATTGTGAATAACAGGATGTAAATTCACGTTCAATGAAGTAGAATAAAACAAGTGTAGTTTTTAATATTGCGTCTTCTATGTGAAGCCATGTGAAGCCTGCAGGGTTCAGGACCGAATGAAGACACTGACAAACAAACCCGCTGCACTTATATACACATACAGCGTCCCACTGACCCAAACTTTCATTTCATCTTCATCTTTAGTCCATAATGTGGGCTGAAATGCAGTCATCAACACAATGACTGAAGCCCTTCAGCGCTGCACTCGAGAATAGAGCCTGAAAGAGCTCTGAAAGCACCTAAAGTGCAAATATATGAAGGTCTATATAGAAATATATGCAGTGAAAATATATGAAAGGTCTATGTAGATGACTTCAACTGTGTAGAGTATTTTCATTAAGGTCAGAGGCCGAGTGCATGAAAAACATGAATAAAAACATGAGCTCCGTACACACCGCTACACATGAATAATCGATTTTTAGGGTCGGGAATGCATTGAAAGAGGCGATCTGAGAGAGAGAGGGATGAAGAGAGAGGGATGAAGAGAGAGAGGGATGAAGAGAGAGAGGATGAAGAGAGAGGGATGAAGAGAGAGAGGGATGAAGGGAGAGAGGGATGAAGAGAGAGAGGGATGAAGAGAGAGAGGGATGAAGAGAGGGAGGGATGAAAGAGAGAGGGATGAAGAGAGAGGGATGAAGAGAGAGGGATGAAGAGAGAGGGATGAAGAGAGAGGGATGAAGAGAGAGAGGGATGAAGAGAGAGAGGGATGAGAGAGGAAGAGGGATGAAGAGAGAGGGATGAAGAGAGAGGGATGAAGGGAGAGGGATGAAAAGAGAGGGATGAAGAGAGGAGAGGGATGAAGAGAGAGAGGGATGAAGAGAGAGAGGGATGAAGAGAGAGGGATGAAGAGAAGGGATGAAGGGAGAGGGAATGAAAAGAGAGAGGGATGAAGAGAGAGGGATGAAGGGAAAGGGACGAAGAGAGAGAGGGATGAAGAGAGAGAGGGATGAAGAGAGAGAGGGATGAAGAGAGAGAGATGAAGGAGAGAGGGATGAAGAGAGAGGGATGAAGGGAGAGGGATGAAGAGAGAGAGGATGAAGAGAGAGGGATGAAGGGAGAGGGATGAAGAGAGAGAGGGATGAAGAGAGAGAGAGAAGGAGAGGGATGAAGAGAGAGAGGGATGAAGAGAGAGAGGATGAAGAGAGAGAGGGATGAAGAGAGAGGGATGAAGAGAAGAGGGATGAAGAGAGAGAGGATGAAGAGAGAGAGATGAAGGGAGAGGGATGAAGAGAGAGGGATGAAGAGAGAGGGGATGAAGAGAGAGAGGGATGAAGAGAGAGAGGGATGAAGAGAGAGAGATGAAGGGGAGAGGGATGAAGAGAGAGAGGGATGAAGAGAGAGGGATGAAGGGAGAGAGGGATGAAGAGAGAGGGATGAAGGGAGAGAGGGATGAAGGGAGAGGGATGAAGAGAGAGATGAGAGAGAGAGGGATGAAGGGAGAGAGGGATGAAGAGAGAGGGGATGAAGAGAGAGAGGGATGAAGAGAGGGAGGGATGAAGAGAGAGAGGGATGAAGAGAGAGGGAGAAGAGAGAGGGATGAAGAGAGAGGGATGAAGAGAGAGAGGGATGAAGAGAGAGAGGGATGAAGGAGAGAGGATGAAGAGAGAGGGATGAGAGAGGGATGAAGGGAGAGAGGGATGAAGGGAGAGAGGGATGAAGAGAGAGGGATGAAGAGAGAGAGGGATGAAGAGAGAGAGGATGAAGAGAGAAGGGATGAAGGGAGAGGGATGAAAAAGAGAGAGGGATGAAGAGAGAGGATGAAGGGAAAGGACGAAGAGAGGAGGGATGAAAGAGAGAGAGGGATGAAGAGAGAGAGGGATGAAGAGAGAGATGAAGGGAGAGGGATGAAGAGAGAGGATGAAGGGAGAGGGATGAAGAGAGAGAGGATGAAGAGAGAGGGATGAAGGAGAGGGATGAAGAGAGAGAGGGATGAAGAGAGAGAGATGAAGGGAGAGGGATGAAGAGAGAGAGGATGAAGAGAGAGAGGGATGAAGAGAGAGAGGGATGAAGAGAGAGGGATGAAGAGAGAGAGGGATGAGAGAGAGAGGGATGAAGAGAGAGAGGGATGAAGAGAGAGAGATGAAGGGAGAGGAGAGAGGAGAGAGGGGATGAAGAGAGAGAGGGATGAAGAGAGAGAGGGATGAAGAGAGAGAGGGATGAAGAGAGAGAGATGAAGAGAGAGGGATGAAGAGAGAGAGGGATGAAGAGAGAGGGATGAAGGAGAGAGGGATGAAGAGAGAGG